>NC_080385.1:44774223-44866305 GCF_014773155.1 Arachis stenosperma
AGATGCTGTTGGATTCTGACCTCCCTGCACTCGAAGTGGATTTTCTGGAGCTACAGAAGCCCAATTGGCGCGCTCTCAATGGAATTGGAAAGTAGACATCCTGGGCTTTCCAGCAATATATAATAGTCCATACTTTGTCCAAGATTTGATGGCCCAAACCCGCGTAGCAATCCGGCCTCAGAAATTCCAGCGTTAAACGCCGGAACTGGAATAAAAGTTGGAGTTAAACGCCAAACTGGCATGAGAACTGGCGTTTAACTCCAGAAAAGGTCTCTACACGAATTTCCTTCATTGCTCAGCCCAAGCACACACCAAGTGGGCCAGGAAGTGGATTTTTCTGTCATTTACTCATTTCTGTAAACCTTAGGATACTAGTTTACTACTTATAGGACTTTTTACATTGTAATCAGTACCGGATGTGACCTTATGACATTGTACACATTTTCTTCCACAGCATGAGTTTCTAAACCCCATGGTTGGGGTGAGGAGCTCTGCTGTGTCTTGATGGATTAATGCAATTACTATGTTTCTTATTCAATCATGCTTGCTTCCATTCTAAGATAACACTTGTTCTTAATCCGATGAATGTGATGATCCGTGACAATCATCATCATTCTCAACCATGAACACGTGCCTGACAACCACCTCTGTTCTATCTTAGATTGAGTAGTTATCTCTTGGGTTCTTTAATCGGAATCTTCGTGGTATAGGCAGGACCTGATGGCAGCATTCAAGAGAATCCGGAAGGTCTAAACCTTGTCTGTGGTATTCTGAGTAGGATTCAATGATTGAATGACTGTGACGTGCTTCAAACCTGTAACCTACTGGGCGTTAGTGACAGACGCAAAAGAGTGATTCTATTCCGGTAGGGGAGGGAACCAAACCGGTGATTGGCAGCACTGTGACAGAGTGTGTGCATTAGCTTTCACTGCGTGGATGGGAGGTAGCTGCTGACAACAGTGAGACCCTACACGAGCTTGCCATGGAAGGAGACATGCGTGTTTGATGAAGAAGACAGTAGGAAAGCAGAGATTCGGAAGATGGAGCATCTCCAAACCTCAACCTATTCTCCATTACTGCAATACAAGTAACCATTACATGTTCTTTTGCTTTTTACAATCAATCCTGATAATTTCTGATATCCTGACTAAGATTTACAAGATAACCATAGCTTGCTTCAAGCCGACAATCTCCGTGGGATCGACCCTTGCTCACGCAAGGTATTACTTGGACGACCCAGTGCACTTGCTGGTTAGTTGTGCGGGATTGCAAAAGTGTTATTGCAATTTCGTGCACCAAGTTTTTGGCGCCGTTGCCGGGGATTGTTCGAGTTTGGACAACTGACGGCTTATCTTGTTGCTTAGATTAGGACTATTTTTTTTTTTTTTGGTTTAGAGTCTTTTAGTTGAGTCTAGTTTCATATTCTAAGTTTGGTGTCAATTGCATGCTGTTGTTTTTCTTTTGATTTTCGAATTTTTCTTATTCTTAGTCCCTTTTTAATTCACAAAAGTTCTAAGTTTGGTGTCCTCTTTGTGTTTTTCCTTCAAAATTTTCGAAAATTTAGTGTTTGATTTTCTAAAAATTTTAAGTTTGGTGTCTTTTTGTGTTTTTCTCTTTCCTCTTTTTAAGAATCAAATCTTTTTCATAAAAATTTTTTCAATCATATCTTTTTAATTGCTGTTTTCAAAATCTTTTTTTTTACTAATTGATTCAGTTCTCAATTTGCTTTGATCTTATTCTCTTTTGATTTTCGAATTTTCATTTTAATTTTCCTTTATTTTATTTTCTTTTTTTCGGTTATTTCAAAAAAAAAAATTTTAAAACAAACAAAATTTATCTCTTTGCAATTATTCTCATTTCCCTTTTGTCCATTATGGACTTAAGTGGAATTAATCAGTCCAAGAGGACTCTGGGGTCTTATGCTAACCCCATTACAGCTGCATATGGGAGTAGCATCTGTATACCTCCCATCAAAGCAAGCAGCTTTGAGCTAAACCCTCAACTCATTATCATAGTGCAACAAAATTGCCAGTATTCCGGTCTTCCACAGGAAGAACCTACTGAGTTTCTGGCACAGTTCTTACAAATTGCTGACACAGTACATGATAAAGATGTAGATCAGGATGTCTACAGACTATTACTGTTTCCATTTGCTGTAAAAGATCAAGCTAAAAGGTGGTTAAATAACCAACCTACAGCAAGCATAAAGACATGGAAACAGTTATCAGACAAATTCCTGAATCATTTTTACCTCCAAAGAGGATGACACAGCTAAGGCTGGACATCCAAGGCTTTAAACAAGAGGATCATGAATCCCTTTATAATGCCTGGGAGAGGTATAGAGGTATGCTAAGAAAATGTCCCTCTGAAATGTTTTCAGAGTGGGTACAGTTAGACATTTTCTACTATGGGCTTACAGAAAAAGCTCAGATGTCTTTAGACCACTCAGCTGGTGGATCTATACACATGAGAAAGACAATTGAAGAAGCTCAAGAGCTTATAGACACTGTTGCTAGGAACCAATATCTATACTCTAGCAATGAGTTCTCTCCAGAAGAGGAAGTCATGACAGTAGTCACTGACTCTAATCCTCAAGAACAGGTAATGGAGCTTAATCAACAACTACTCCTGATGACAGAACAGTTAGCAGAATTTAAAGAGATGCTCAATGAAACTAAAGTTGCTAATAAAAGCATAGAACTACAGTTGAGTCAAGCAAAACAGCAAATATCTAAACAGATAACAGAAGAGTGTCAAGCAGTTCAATTGAGGAGTGGAAAGACCTTGAATAACACTGTTCAAAAGAGCAAAAAGCCAAATAAGGAACAAATGACAGAGGACAACCAAACCACTGTTCAAAATCCCTCTGAGGACAGTAAGAGCCCAGAGAGGAATATTGGCGTTCAAACGCCAGAAAGGGAAGGAAAGTTGGCGTTAAACGCCCATTCCTTGCCCAGTTCTGGCGTTCAAACGCCAGAAAGGGAAGGAAAGCTGGCGTTAAACGCCCATTCCTTGCCCAGTTCTGGCGTTCAAACGCCAGAAAAGGAAGGGAAGTTGGCGTTAACGCCCAAACTTCACCCATTCCTGGCGTTCAAACGCCAAGGGAGGATCAGACACCTGAGAGTGCTGACAGTAATCCCTCTAACAAGGCTTCTTCAACCACTTCTGTAAGGAATAAACCTGCAGCATCTAAGGTTGAAGAATATCAAGCCAAGATGCCTTATCCTCAGAAACTCCGCAAAGCGGAACAGGATAAACAATTTGCCCGCTTTGCAGACTATTTAAGGACTCTTGAAATAAAGATTCCTTTTGCAGAGGCACTTGAGCAAATACCTTCTTATGCTAAGTTCATGAAAGAGATCTTAAGTCATAAGAAGGATTGGAGAGAAACTGAAAAAGTGTTTCTCACTGAAGAATGCAGTGCAGTCATTCTAAAAAGCTTACCAGAAAAGCTTCAAGATCCTGGAAGCTTTCTGATACCATGCACATTGGAAGGCACTTACACCAAGGTAGCCTTATGTGATCTTGGAGCAAGTATTAATTTAATACCTGCATCCACTATCAGAAAGCTTGGGTTGATTGGAGAAGTCAAACCAACCAGGATATGCCTCCAACTTGCTGATGGCTCCATTAAACACCCATCAGGCATAATAGAGGACATGATTGTCAAGGTTGGGCCGTTTGCCTTTCCAACTGACTTTGTGGTGCTGGAAATGGAGGAGCATAAAAATGCAACTCTCATTCTAGGAAGACCTTTCCTAGCAACTGGACGAACTCTCATTGATGTACAAAAGGGGGAAGTAACCTTGAGAGTCAATGAGGATGAGTTCAAGTTGAATGCTGTAAAAGCTATGCAGCATCCAGACACA
This sequence comes from Arachis stenosperma, assembly GCF_014773155.1. NCBI lineage: Eukaryota > Viridiplantae > Streptophyta > Magnoliopsida > Fabales > Fabaceae > Arachis > Arachis stenosperma. The sequence goes on from NC_080385.1 coordinate 44,778,093, forward strand.
CCAGAGGACTGCATGGACGCTGACATTATTGACTCTCTGGTAGAAGAGATCAATATGGCTGAAAGCCTAGAATCAGAGCTTGAGGACATCTTCAAAGATGCTCAAACTTATCAGGAAGAGCCAGAGGAGGCAAAGGAATTTTCGAAAATTCCTCAGGAGGAGGATAAGCCTCCTAAGCCTGAACTCAAACCACTACCATCATCCCTGAAATATGCATTTCTGGGAGAGGGTGACACTTTTCCAGTGATTATAAGCTCTGCTTTAAATCCACAGGAAGAGGAAGCACTGATTAAAGTGCTAAGGACACACAAAACAGCTCTTGGGTGGTCCATAAGTGATCTCAAGGGTATTAGCCCAGCTAGATGCATGCACAAGATCCTGTTGGAGGATAATGCCAAACCAGTGGTCCAACCACAGAGGAGGCTAAATCCTGCCATGAAGGAGGTGGTGCAGAAAGAGGTCACTAAATTACTGGAGGCTGGGATTATTTATCCTATTTCTGATAGCCCCTGGGTGAGCCCTGTCCAAGTTGTTCCCAAAAAGGGAGGCATGACAGTGGTTCACAATGAAAAAAATGAACTGGTCCCTACAAGAACAGTCACAGGGTGGCGCATGTGCATTGACTACAGAAGACTCAATACAGCCACCAGAAAGGATCATTTTCCTTTACCATTCATAGACCAAATGCTAGAAAGACTAGCTGGCCATGATTACTACTGCTTTTTGGACGGCTATTCAGGCTATAACCAAATTGCAGTAGATCCCCAGGACCAAGAAAAAACAGCATTCACCTGCCCTTCTGGCGTGTTTGCCTACAGGAGAATGCCTTTTGGTCTGTGCAATGCACCTGCAACCTTTCAGAGGTGCATGCTCTCTATCTTCTCAGATATGGTAGAGAAATTTCTGGAAGTCTTCATGGATGACTTTTCAGTATATGGAGACTCATTCAGCTCCTGTCTTAACCACCTATCACTTGTCCTGAAAAGATGCCAAGAGACTAACCTGGTTTTAAACTGGGAAAAATGTCACTTTATGGTGACTGAAGGAATTGTCCTTGGGCACAAAATTTCAAGCAGGGGAATAGAGGTGGATAAGGCAAAGGTAGAGGTAATTGAAAAATTACCACCACCTGCCAATGTTAAGGCAATCAGAAGCTTTCTGGGGCATACAGGATTCTACAGAAGGTTTATCAAGGATTTTTCGAAAATTGCTAAACCTCTGAGTAACCTGTTAGCTGCTGACACACCATTTGTGTTTGACACACAGTGTTTGCAGGCATTTGAGACCCTGAAAGCTAAACTGGTCACAGCACCAGTCATCTCTGCACCAGATTGGGCATTACCATTTGAATTGATGTGTGATGCCAGTGATCATGCCATTGGTGCAGTGTTGGGACAGAGGCATAACAAACTTCTGCATGTCATTTATTATGCTAGCCGTGTTCTAAATGATGCACAGAAGAATTACACAACCACAGAAAAAGAATTACTTGCAGTGGTCTATGCCATTGACAAGTTTAGATCCTACTTAGTGGGATCAAAGGTGATTGTGTACACTGACCATGCTGCTCTTAAATACTTACTCACAAAGCAGGATTCCAAACCCAGGCTTATCAGATGGGTGTTGCTTCTGCAAGAGTTTGATATAGAAATAAGAGACAGAAAAGGGACAGAGAATCAAGTAGCTGATCATCTGTCCAGAATAGAACCAGTAGCTGGGGCGTCCCTCCCTTCTACTGAGATCTCTGAGACCTTCCCAGATGAGCAACTCTTTGCCATTCAGGAAGCTCCATGGTTTGCAGATATTGCAAACTATAAAGCTGTGAGGTTCATACCCAAAGAGTACAGTTATGTGCAGAGAAAGAAACTAATTTCAGATGCCAAGTACTACCTTTGGGATGAACCATATCTCTTTAAGAGATGTGCTGACGGAGTGATCCGCAGGTGTGTACCCAGAGAGGAAGCACGAAGGATCCTATGGCACTGCCATGGATCACAGTATGGAGGACATTTTGGAAGTGAGCGAACAACCACTAAAGTTCTCCAGTGCGGCTTCTACTGGCCTACTCTCTATAAAGACTCCCGAGAGTTTGTGCGTAACTGTGACAGTTGCCAAAGAGCTGGTAACCTGCCTCACGGATATGCCATGCCTCAACAAGAAATACTAGAGATAGAATTGTTTGATGTATGGGGAATTGATTTCATGGGGCCATTCCCACCATCATACTCAAACACTTACATTCTGGTGGCAGTGGATTATGTATCTAAATGGGTAGAAGCAATTGCTACACCCACTAATGATACCAAGACTGTGCTGAAATTCCTCCAGAAAAACATTTTCAGCAGGTTTGGCGTCCCCAGAGTGCTAATCAGTGATGGGGGCACTCATTTCTGCAATAAACAGCTATACTCTGCTATGGTTAGATATGGAATCAGCCATAAAGTGGCAACTCCGTATCATCCACAGACAAATGGGCAAGCTGAAGTCTCTAACAGAGAGCTAAAAAGAATCCTGGAACGGACTGTAATGGCCCGAAGAAAGGATTGGGCAAAGAGCTTGGATGATGCTCTGTGGGCATACAGAACAGCATTCAAGACTCCTATAGGAACCTCTCCATACCAATTGGTGTATGGGAAGGCCTGTCATTTGCCTGTGGAACTGGAACATAAAGCCTACTGGGCAACCAGATTCCTAAACATGGATGCACAGTTAGCTGGTGAGAAAAGACTGCTCCAGCTAAATGAGCTAGAGGAGTTCAGACTCAATGCCTTTGAAATGCAAAAATTTATAAGGAAAAGGCAAAGAAGTGGCATGACAAGAGATTGTCAACCAGAGTCTTTGAGCCAGGACAGAAAGTTCTGCTCTTCAACTCCAGGCTCAAATTGTTTCCAGGAAAACTCAAGTCCCGGTGGAGGGGTCCGTATGTGATTACAGGAGTATCACCATATGGATATGTTGAGCTTCAGGATATTGATTCTGACAAGAAGTTCATTGTTAATGGACAGAGGATCAAACACTATCTTGAAGGAAATTTTGAGCAGGAATGCTCAAAACTGAGACTTGAGTGATTCTCAGTGAAAGTCCAGCTAAAGACAGTAAAGAAGCGCTTGCTGGGAGGCAACCCAGTCATTAGGAAGTTGTATGATTAGTTCTTACAGAGGCAAGTATCAAAAATGAAGGAATTCACAGAGTTACAGAAGGATTCAGCTCAAAAAGCAGAGAAAATGAGCTTACTGGCGAAAAAACGCCAGTAAGGGGCATTTTGGGCATTAAACGCCAGAATGGGTACCATTCTGGGCGTTTAACGCCAGGAATGGTGCCATTTTGGGCGTTAAACGCCAGAATGGGCACCATTCTGGGCGTTTAACGCCAGGTGTGCAGCATCCTGGGCGTTTTAGAAAAACGCCCAGTGAGGAAGAATTTCTGGCGTTTAACGCCAGCCAGGGTACCTGGCTGGGCGTTAAACGCCCAAGTGGGGCAACAGATGGGCGTTAAACGCCAGAATGGGTGCCATTCTGGGCGTTTAACGCCAGCTTGGTGGGGGGACCACAATTTTGTTTTCAAATCAGATTTTTTTTCAAACTTTCCTTTTCTCACCCATACTTTTCTACAAAATCACACTTCAATCATTCATCATTCACTTTCAAATCTTCAAAAATCAAAACCATTCTTCAAATCTATTTCAAAATAATCTCAAATCTTCTTCAAAAACTCACCCTTTTCTCAAATATTTTTCATATCTTTTCAAATTTCCTTTCAAATCTCTCTTTTGTTTTCGAAATTCTACTCCCCCCACTCTATAAATGAACGTTCCTCACCCCTCCTTCCTCACACCATTCGAATTTTCTCCCCCTCTCTCTCTTATCTTCTTTCTTTTCTTTTTGCTTGAGGACAAGCAAAACCTCTAAGTTTGGTGTGCTTTTCCGTGATCACTAAGCCAAGATTCATCAATATCATGGCTCCCAAGGGAAAACAAACCAACTCAAGAGGAAAGAAAGAGACTAATCCAAAGAATCTTTGGAATGAAGAGAAGTTCTTAACCAAAGAACATGAAGACCATTATCACAAAATAATGGGTCTGAGGGCAGTGATCCCGGAAGTTAAATTTGATCTGAAAGAAGATGAATATCCGGAGATCCAAGAGCAAATTCGAAACAGAGGTTGGGAAGTTTTGACCAATCCTGAGACAAAGGTTGGAAGGAACATGGTTCAGGAATTCTACTCAAATCTGTGGCTAACAGATAAGCAGAGAATGACTGGAACTGCTTACCATACCCATAGAACCATGGTCAGAGGGAAAGTTATATACTTCCATCTGGACAAAATAAGAGAAATATTCAAGTTGCCTCAACTGCAAGATGATCCTGATTCCTTTAATAGGAGGATGGTGAGAGTAGATAAGGGGTTGGATCAGGTTCTAGAGGACATATGCCTCCCTGGAACTAAGTGGATAACCAATTCTAAGGGTGTCCCAAACCAACTCAAGATGGGAGACCTCAAACCAATTGCAAGAGGTTGGCTAGACTTTATTGGGCATTCCATATTGCCCACTAGCAACCGTTCTGAGGTCACCATCAAGAGAGCAGTGATGATTCATTGCATTATGCTTGGAAAAGAGGTGGAGGTCCATCATGTGATTGCCTGTGAGATTTACACAATTGCAAATAAGAATTCCACTGAAGCCAAATTGGCTTATCCAAGCTTGATTTCATTGCTCTGTAAAGAGGCTGGGGTGAAGATGGGGGTAGATGAGTTCACACCCATTGAACACCCAATCACCAAGAAGTCAATGGAAGGACAAGTGCAAGACAACTCCATCAAGAGGAGGGCGCAGGAATTCCTCCCTGAATTCCCAAGAGTTGACTACTGGTCCAACCTAGAAGCATCTATTAACAAGTTGCAAGAGACTATGGAGCAACTGAAAGAAGAACAGCAGAATCAGAACTGCATGCTCTGCAAATTGCTGAAGGAACAAGAGAAGCAGGGCGTGAAATTCAAGAGATGAAACGCCAAAAGCTCTCCTCTCAAGCTGAGGGAGCATCCACTTCTCAAAATCAAGGTTGTTGAGTTCTAACTCTGTGAAAACCTCTATCATTAGGAGCCTATTATTTTTCATTTTTTTTATTTATTATTTTTAGTCTCATTTTATATCTATATTTGAGTCTTGTTCTTAGTTCATAATTAATAAAATTTAAGTTTATGCCTTAAAGCTATGAATGTCCTATGAATCCATCACCTCTCTTAAAAGAAAAATGCTTTAATCACAAAAGAACAAGAAGTACAGGATTTTGAAATTTATCTCTGAAACTAGTTGAATTAGTTTGATGTGGTGACAATACTTTTTGTTTTCTGAATGAATGCTTGAACAGTGCATATGTCTTTTGAATTTGTTGTTTTAAGAATGTTGAAATTGTTGGCTCTTGAAAGAATGAGGAGAAAGAGAACTGTTATTGAGGATCTGAAAAATCATCAAATTGATTCTTGAAGCAAGAAAAGCAGTGAAAAAAAAATTCGAAAAAAAAAGAAGAAAGAAAAAGAAAAAGAAAAGAAAAAAAGAAAGAAAAAAAAAAGAAAAAAAAAAGAGAAGGAAATAAAGTTGTGATCCAAAGCAACAAGAGTGTGCTTAAGAACCCTGGATACCTCTAATTGGGGACTTTAGCAAAGCTGAGTCACAATCTAAGAAGGTTCACCCAATTATGTGTCTGTGGCATGTATGTATCCGGTGGTAATACTGGAAGACAGAGTGCTTTGGGCCACAGCCAAGACTCATACACTGGCTATGTTCAAGAATCAATGTACTTAACTAGGAGAATCAATAACACTATCTGAGTTCTGAGTTCTTATAGATGCCAATCATTCTGAACTTCAAAGGATAGAGTGAGATGCCAAAACTGTTCGGAGGCAAAAAGCTACTAGTCCCGCTCATCTAATTGGAGCTGTGTTTCTTTGATGTTTTGGAGTCTATAGTATATTCTCTTCTTTTTATCCTATTTTGATTTTCAGTTGCTTGGGGACAAGCAACAATTTAAGTTTGGTGTTGTGATGAGCGGATAATTTGTATGCTTTTTGGCATTGTTTTTAGTATGTTTTTAGTATCTTTTAGTTAGTTTTTAGTATATTTCTATTAGTTTTTAATTAAAATTCACTTTTCTGGACTTTACTATGAGTTTGTGTGTTTTTCTGTAATTTCAGGTATTTTCTGACTGAAATTGAGGGTCCTGAGCAAAAATCTGATCCAGAGACTGAAAAGGACTGCAGATGCTGTTGGATTCTGACCTCCCTGCACTCGAAGTGGATTTTCTGGAGCTACAGAAGCCCAATTGGCGCGCTCTCAACGGCATTGGAAAGTAGACATCCTGGGCTTTCCAGCAATATATAATAGTCCATACTTTGTCCAAGATTTGATGGCCCAAACCCGCGTAGCAATCCGGCCTCAGAAATTCCAGCGTTAAACGCCGGAACTGGAATAAAAGTTGGAGTTAAACGCCCAAACTGGCATGAGAACTGGCGTTTAACTCCAGAAAAGGTCTCTACACGAATTTCCTTCATTGCTCAGCCCAAGCACACACCAAGTGGGCCAGGAAGTGGATTTTTCTGTCATTTACTCATTTCTGTAAACCTTAGGATACTAGTTTACTACTTATAGGACCTTTTTACATTGTAATCAGTACCGGATGTGACCTTATGACATTGTACACATTTTCTTCCACAGCATGAGTTTCTAAACCCCATGGTTGGGGGTGAGGAGCTCTGCTGTGTCTTGATGGATTAATGCAATTACTACTGTTTCTTATTCAATCATGCTTGCTTCCATTCTAAGATAACACTTGTTCTTAATCCGGATGAATGTGATGATCCGTGACAATCATCATCATTCTCAACCATGAACACGTGCCTGACAACCACCTCTGTTCTATCTTAGATTGAGTAGTTATCTCTTGGGTTCTTTAATCGGAATCTTCGTGGTATAGGCAGGACCTGATGGCAGCATTCAAGAGAATCCGGAAGGTCTAAACCTTGTCTGTGGTATTCTGAGTAGGATTCAATGATTGAATGACTGTGACGTGCTTCAAACCTGTAACCTACTGGGCGTTAGTGACAGACGCAAAAGAGTGATTCTATTCCGGTAGGGGAGGGAACCAAACCGGTGATTGGCAGCACTGTGACAGAGTGTGTGCATTAGCTTTCACTGCGCGGATGGGAGGTAGCTGCTGACAACAGTGAGACCCTACACGAGCTTGCCATGGAAGGAGACATGCGTGTTTGATGAAGAAGACAGTAGGAAAGCAGAGATTCGGAAGATGGAGCATCTCCAAACCTCAACCTATTCTCCATTACTGCAATACAAGTAACCATTACATGTTCTTTTGCTTTTTACAATCAATCCTGATAATTTCTGATATCCTGACTAAGATTTACAAGATAACCATAGCTTGCTTCAAGCCGACAATCTCCGTGGGATCGACCCTTGCTCACGCAAGGTATTACTTGGACGACCCAGTGCACTTGCTGGTTAGTTGTGCGGGATTGCAAAAGTGTTATTGCAATTTCGTGCACCAGCTTCCTATTCTTCTGTTGGAACTACTAATACATCTTTGCATCCTACAGGTGAACCATACATGGCGGAGCCACGCCGGATCACTTTACATGAGCAAGGAGCTCTGGATATTGTACTTCAACCATTGCAAGCAAGGTATCCTAACCTTGATCCAAACTTTGAATTGAAGATTAGCTTGATAATCTACTACCTAAGTATCATGGGTTGCCGGGTCAAGACCCCATCTGACATCTAAAGTATTTTCAAGTTGCTTGTTCTATGGCTCGAAGGTGTAGAGCTGACGAGGTGGCTATCATGGCTTTTGCCTTCCCTTTCTCTCTTGAAGCACAAGCAAAGACATGGTTTTATTCGCTACCGGATGAGATTGCTACCAATTGGGATTTCTTGAGAAGAGAGTTTCTAGATAAATTCTTCCCACCGGAGAAGACCGACTACATCTGGAAGGAGATTCCGGTTATAATGTAAAGAGACCAAGAGAGTTTGTACGAGTATTGGTCTCGGTTCAAGAGGCTATTAGAATTTTGTCCACACCATGGAATGAACACTCACTTGCTCATTAGCTACTTCACCGGAGGTCTTTATGTGGAAGATAGAAGATTGCTCACCGCTTCTAGCGGTGGTTCCCTTTCGAAAAACAAGATGGAGGGAGAAGCTTGGAGTTTGATAAAGGATGTTGCTGAAGCTACACAACATACAAGGGTGAGAAGTAATCCTCTCAAGGGTGTGGTAGAACCGTCCCCTTCCAAATCAAGCCTAACCAAAGCACTTTGGGATATGACCACCATCCTCACACAAATACAAAAGGATCAAAAGGAATTCTACTCCATCCAAGCCGTCCAAGCTCCACCCCCAGTTGCTCAACTTAAAGGCCCTCCTAGGATTTGTGGTTTGTGCTCTAGCACTACACATTACACCGATCAATGCCATCAAATTCAAGAGGAACATGCCCTTGTGGTGGCCAATGTGAATTACAATAATCGTCCACCCTATCCTTCTCAAGGCCAAAACCACTACCCTCATGGTAGTAATCAACATCAAGGGTGGAGGGATAATGCACAAGGGAGCAATCAAAACCAAAGATGGAACAACTCTCCTTCTCATCACAACAACAACCAATCTTCATCTCAATACCACCATGGTACACGAAATTGTGATCACTACTTTTCACAACTCAAATAATCCCCGGTAATGAATCCAAAAACTTGGTGCTCAATACTATGGTATAAACATAATTTCACAACTTCGCACAACTAACCAGCAAGTGCACTGGGTCGTCCAAGTAATAAACCTTACGCGAGTAAGGGTTGATCCCACGGAGATTGTTGGTATGAAACAAGCTATGGTCACCTTGTAAATCTCAGTCAAGCAGATTCAAATGGTTATGGATGATATATGAATAAAGAATAAAATAAAGATAGAGATACTTATGTAATTCATTGGTGAGAACTTCAGATAAGCGTATGGAGATGCTTTGTCCCTTCCGTCTCTCTGCTTTCCTACTGTCTTCATCCAATCCTTCTTACTCCTTTCCATGGCAAGCTGTATGTTGGGCATCACCGTTGTCAGTGACTACAGTCCCGTCCTCTCAGTGAAAATGTTCAACGCACCCTGTCACGGCACGACTATTCATCTGTCGGTTCTCAATCAGGTTGGAGTAGAATCCATTGATTCTTTTGCGTCTGTCACTAACGCCCAGCCTTCAGGAGTTTGAAGCTCGTCACAGTCATTCAATCATTGAATCCTACTCAGAATACCACATACAAGGTTTAGACCTTCCGGATTCTCTTGAATGCCGCCATCAATTCTAGCTTATACCACGAAGATTCCGATTAAAGAATCCAAGAGATAAACATCCAAGCCTTGTTTGCTTGTAGAACGAGAGTGGTTGTCAGGCACGCGTTCATAAGTGAGAATGATGATGAGCGTCACATAATCATCACATTCATCAAGTTCTTGAGTGCGAATGAATATCTTGGAATAAGAACAAGCTGAATTGAATAGAAGAACAATAGTAATTGCATTAATACTCGAGGTACAGCAGAGCTCCACACCTTAATCTATGGTGTGTAGAAACTCCACCGTTGAAAATACATAAGAACAAAAGTGATAATTGGCTTCGGCCCCAGAGAGGGAACCAGAAAAACCAAGATGAAAATACAATAGCAAAAGGTCCTATTTATAAAGAACTAGTAGCCTAAGGTTTACAGAAATGAGTAAATGACAGAAAAATCCACTTCCGGGCCCACTTGGTGTGTGCTTGGGCTGAGCATTGAAGCATTTTCGTGTAGAGACTCTTCTTGAAGTTAAACGCCAGCTTTTGTGCCAGTTTGGGCGTCTAACTCCCATTCTTGTGCCAGTTCCGGCGTTTAACGCCGGGCAGTTTTGAGCTGATTTGGAACGCCGGTTTGGGCCATCAAATCTCGGGCAAAGTATGGACTATTATACATTGCTGGAAAGCCCAGGATATCTACTTTCCAACGCCGTTGAGAGCGCGCCAATTGGGCTTCTGTAACTCCAGAAAATCCACTTTGAGTGCAGGGAGGTCAGAATCCAACAGCATCTGCAGTCCTTTTCAGTCTCTGAATCAGATTTTTGCTCAGGTCCCTCAATTTCAGCCAGAAAATACCTGAAATCATAGAAAAATACACAAACTTATAGTAAAGTCCAGAAAAATGAATTTTAACTAAAAACTAATAAAAATATAATAAAAACTTACTAAAACATACTAAAAATATACTAAAAACAATGCCAAAAAGCGTACAAATTATCCGCTCATCACACCACAACAACAACAACAACTACCAAGCCAACCAAAATCATCACAACTTAAACCAAAACAACTACACCAAGTACCAAGCACCACACCATAGACAACAATCTAACCAAATCTCTCCATCTCCCACCATTCAAGTTGACGAGCTTAGAGCCGTTGTGGATAAACGGGATGAGGGCTATAAGGCTCAATTCGAGGCCATGAGTGCTCAATCGGTCAATTTTGCCAACATGATTTCGAAGATGTCCATGTCCTCCTCCAACAATACCAACCAACCCTCAAGTTCTTCTAACCTTCCATCCCAACCCCAACCAAACCCAAAGGGCAGTCTCAACGCCATCACCCTACGGTCGGGAACTATATTGGAGGAGATAACTCCAAGGGTCTTGGAGGACATTCATAAGGAAGAAGTGATTGTTGAAGCTCCACATGAAAAGGGGGAGGTAGACAAGAGGCATGAGGAAGAAGGAGTAAACCTCAAAGAACCCAAGAGAAAAGCTCTAGTGGATGAGTCTATCCCTATTCCATTCCCTTCCATGGTGAAGAAAGTAAAGAAGACACCGGAATTTGATTTGAACATGCTTCAAGTGTTCAAGAAGGTTGAGGTAACCATACCACTTCTTGATTCTATTCAACAAATTCCAAAGTATGCAAAATTCTTGAAAGACTTATGTACACACAAGGATAGGATAGGAGAATTGGAGACATTATCCTTGGGTAGTTCAATTTCTTCCTTGATGGAACCTATTCCAAAGAAATGTGGTGACCCTGGGCCTTGTTTGGTGTCTTGTTGTATTGGTGGACACACTTTTCATGATTGTATGTGTGATCTTGGAGCTTGTGTAAGCATCATGCCGCTTTCTACCTTTGTGCGGTTGAATTTAGCTCCATTAAAGAAGTCGGCGGTGAGGTTTGCCTTGGTCGATAAAAGTGTGATCATGGTAATAGGAATAGCCAAAGATGTACTTGTGGCGATCAAGGATTTGATCTTTTCGGTTGACTTTTACATCCTTGAAATGCCTCCAACAGAAAATAGAAGCTCATCCTCCGTTCTACTTGGTAGACCCTTCCTTAAGACCTCTAAATTCAAGTTAGATGCCTTCACCGTCACATATTCCTTTGAGGTTAGAGACAAGACTATCAAGTTCAATTTAGAAGAAGCCATGAAGCATCCTCCCGAAGAGCATTTCGTTCTCTGATGTGATGTAATTGATGAAGTGGTAGCGAAAATGCAAGAAGAAGACCATAACAAGTTGTGCTACCATGTTATTGAAGAGACAGATGACCAAGAGGGTGAACATGAGAAAGTTGTTGAGAATGAACTCCGTGAGCTTGACGAAAAGGAACCTCAGCTTGAGGCAAAGAGTGAATTGAAGCCTCTCCCATCTCATTTGAAGTATGCTTTCTTAAGGGACAACAAAAAATTTCCGGTCATTATCGCTAGTGAGCTTTCTAGTGAAGAAGAAGAAAAGCTCCTAGATGTTCTCAGAAAGTACAAAAAGGCAATTGGTTAGAGCCTAGCCGATATTGTGGGAATTGACCCTCGCAAGTGCATGCATCGTAAATTTCTCCAAGAGGGAGCTAGGCCGGTTAGGCAACCGCAAAGGAGGCTCAACCCAACCATCCTCGATGTGGTAAAGAAAGAGGTCACTAGGCTACTTGATGCGGGTATCATATACCCGATTTCTGATAGTGAATGGGTGAGCCCGATCCAGGTTGTTCCCAAGAAATCGGGCATCACGGCGGTTACAAAGGATGGACCACTACCCTTTGCCCTTTATCGATCAGATGTTAGACCGTTTAGCGGGTAAATCCCATTACTATTTTTTTGATGGATTCACTGGTTACTTCCAGATTCACATTGCTCTTGAAGATCAGGAAAAGACCACATTCACTTGCCCTTTTGGCACCTTTGCCTACAAAAGGATGCCATTTGGACTATGTAATGCACCCGCTACTTTTCAGCGGTGCATGACCAATGTCTTTTCTGATATAATGGAGAATTTTCTGGAAGTCTTTATGTATGACTTCAGTGTTTATGGAACTTCTTTTGATTGTTTCTTGGAGAACTTGGCTAAGGTCTTAGCTAGATGTGTTGACACTAACCTTGTCTTGAATTTTGAGAAATGTCACTTCATGGTAAGACAAGGTATAGTGTTAGGACATGTAGTATCTCATGAAAGAATTTCTGTAGACCCGGCCAAGATCGACGTTATCACCATTTTATCTCACCCCTCATCTGTGAGGGAGGTCCACTCGTTTTTAGGACATGCGGGATTCTATATGCACTTTATCAAAGATTTCAGCAAGATTTCTTTGCCATTGTCGCGCCTACTCCAAAAAGATGTGGGATTGATATTCACTCACATGAGTTTATTATTTAGTACGACCTAGTGCACTTACAGGTAAGTTGTGGTTAGAAATTCCGCACCAAGTTTTTGGTGCCGTTGCTAGGGATTAACTATGACTAACAACTACCAGTTGATTAGTTGCCTAGATTAGATTTTTCTTTGTTTTAATTTTTTTGTTTTTACTTTTTCTTTAACTTTTGCCTTATTAGTCCTTATTTAACTTAGTTCTTTCTCTTTTATTTTTATGTGCTTCATGGGAATTCTCTTCACTGTGATGTTGAGAATCCCACTTTTTCTTGTTTCTAGTTATTTATGTAGAAAAATAGGGATAAAGAACCTATTCTGTACGACTCTGAGATTGAGAGAACTCTTCGGAGACAAAAGAAGCAAGCCAAAGCTCAAGAAGCTCAAGAAATCTTTGGGACGAGTCTAAAGAGGAAGTTGCATTCAGTATGGCTGATAATATTGAGAATCTTGTGGTTAATAACCCCAACAATGTCCTGCCAGTTAGAAGAACTTTGGGGTCATATACAAACCCCAATCCTAGAAATTGTGTAGGAAGCATTGTACCATTGGTTATGCATGCTAACAACTTTGAGTTAAAACCTCAACTCATTACTTCGGTCCAACAAAATTGACAGTTCAGTGGAAGCCCGCAGGAGGACCCCAACCTATTCATATCCAATTTTCTAAGTATTTGTGAGACAGTCAAGACCAATGGGTTTCCGCCGATGTCTACAGGTTGTTGTTATTCCCTTTTGCTGTGAGAGACTGAGCTAGTCAGTGGCTTGAAACACAACCCAAAAAAAGTATAGCAACCTGGGCGGATTTGGTTAGTAAGTTCTTAACCAAATTTTTTCTGCCTTAGAGGTTGACTAAGATGAGGACTGACATTCAAACATTCAAACAACTTTAAAGAGAGTCCCTCTATGAAGCTTAGGAGAGATACAAGACTATGGTGAGAAAGTGCCCTCCGGACATGTTTGCGGACTGGGAACAAATACAGATTTTCTATGATGGTATCACTCCGGCTTCGAAACTTTCTCTGGATAACTCTGTAGGATGTTCTTTGCATATGAAGACCACTGATAAGGCCTTGGATTTGATAGAGATAGTTGCCAACAATTAATACTTGTATTCTTCAGAAAGAACCGTGAAGAAAGGTGTCATCGAATTGGATGCCTTAGATGCTATTTTGGCTCAGAACAAAGCTATGTCTAAGTAGATTAATGCCATCACTCAACATTTGGGAGGTATGAAAGTTTTATCTATTGCTACCAAAGATCCTTCTTATGACATAAGTGGTGGAGTGTCTCAATTTGGAAGCTTTGGCTATGAGCAACACTCTATTGAGCAGGTTAATTACATGGGCAATTCTTCAAGACCACCTTATAATGATCCTTTTTCTAAGACATACAATCTAAGATGGAGGAATCACTGGTGCACGAATTGTGAACTCGCACAGCTTAACTGGCAAGTACACCGGGTCATCCAAGTAATACCTCAGGTGAGTGAGGATCAATCCCACGAGGACTGTCAGACTGAGCAAGCGATGGTTGTCTGGTTGGACTTAGTAAGGCAAATTAGAAAAGGAGTTTGTTGATGGTAAAAAGTGCATAGACAGTAGACAAGGAAATAAAGAAAGCAAAAAATAGTTTGGTGTGAAAACAGAGTGAGAAAACAGTTAAGGTCTCGGAGATGTTTATCTTTCCAGATTAGAAGGTCTTTCCAACTATTTTAACAATGAGTGATTCATTCTATGGCAAACCATAAATGTCTAAACCCTAATATCTTAGTAATTTAGCCTCCTCTAACCTTCATTAACTGCCACTCTTGTGGTCACTTAATTCCAATTAGAGGGTGAAGTTCAGAAAACTAGTTTAGCGCCACGAAAATCCTAATTACCCAAGACTAACAGGATTATATATCATAGATCCAAATTAGTTCATGCAATTAGCAATTTAAGAGGAATTTGTTTTCAAGCTGTAATTCAAGCGAGATAACTCTCTCTCGAGAATCACAAGAACTCATGTAGAAAAGGGTCATACTCTCGTTCCACCCAGTTCATAAGATTAAGAACGAAAACAATCCTTAGAATTGAATCAAACATAAAATAAAATAGAAAAGCAATAGTCTTAATCCATAGAAATAAATATAGCTCCTAACTTTAACCAAGAGGTTTAGTTGCTCACAACTTATAGAGAAAACTAAGGTTCTGAAAAGTGCGGTAGGAAGAAGATCCAAAACACTAGTGATCTTTTCTTCTAAATACTAGCCTAATAATAAATGAAATAAAATAGAAATAATAAATCCTAAAACTAAAAGGTATTATTTTTAAAATAAAAATTACAAAAAGAAAATAAACTATAACTAATAAATGCTAAATCTACTTGAGAAGCTCCAAAGAGGGGAAATATGTCATGCTGCTGGCGTTTAATGCCAGGAGTGGGCATTAAACACCCTAAGGGGAATGATGGCACGCTGGTCATGATCTCTTAATGGCGCTAAATGCTAGCTGGGAGTTTAGTGCCCAGGGAGGGTGCTGCATGCTTTCTTTCTTTTCGCTCCAAACTCTACCAAATTGCTCTGAATTTCACCTGAAATCATAAAAACAGTAAAACAACTCAAAGTAGCATCCAAAGAGAATTTTTGCACTAAAATCAAGTAAAACTAAATAAAATATAATTAAAAACAACTAGAAAACGCTAGTAAAAAGGGTATAAGATGCTCACACATCAATCACCCTAATTTTGGCTGGAGAAATCAGAATCAAAGGCAGTCCAACTTCAATAATAACCCCTGATAAACCGTTATTTTATAGTTTATCTTGTGCTTAATTTAGTGGATTTCATCCATTATTCTCACATTTATTCATTGAATTCGCATGTTTTACATTTTCCTTCCTAATTTTGTGCTATGATTAAAAACATGCTTCTTTAGCCTTAAATTTGCTATGTTTAATCCTCTCTTATTACCATTCGATGCCGTGATATGTGTGTTAAGTGTTTTCAGGGTTTATAGGGCAGGAATGGCTAGAGGATGGAAAGAAAGTGTGCAAAAGTGGAAGGAATACAATAAATTGAAGGAATTGCAAAACTGTCAAGCCTAACCTCTTCGTATTAAATCGATTATAACTTGAGTTACAGATGTCCGAATGAGGCGGTTTCAATTACGTTGGAAAGCTAACATTTGGGGCTTCAAAATGATATGCAATTTACCATAGTTGCCTTGCTGTTAGGTGATGTGTATGTGTGGATGACGCGTACACGTGGATAGTGCGGCAGACAAGCGACGCGTACGCGTCGACGGAGCCACGTGCTGTATGTATCATAAATCGCTGGGGGCAATTTCTGGGCTATTTTTGGCCTAGTTCCAAGCCGAAAACACAGATTAGAGGTTTGGTGCACGAAATTGTGATCACTACAACTTCGCACAACTAACCAGCAAGTGCACTGGGTCGTCCAAGTAATACCTTACGCGAGTAAGGGTCGATCCCACGGAGATTGGTGGTATGAAGCAAGCTATGGTCATCTTGTAAATCTCAGTCAGGCAGACTCAAATGTATAATGGTGATGAACGCATAAAACATAAAGATAAAGATAGAGATACTTATGTATATCATTGGTGTAAGAGCTTCAGACAAGTGTATGAAGATGCCTTCCCTTCCGTCTCTCTGCTTTCCTACTGCCTTCATCCAATCCTTCTTACTCCTTTCCATGGCAAGCTCGTGTAGGGTCTCACTGTTGTCAGCAGCTACCTCCCATCCGCGCAGTGAAAGCTAATGCAGAGCACTCTGTCACAGTGCCGCCAATCACCGGTTTGGTTCCCTCCCCTACCGGAATAGAATCACTCTTTTGCGTCTGTCACTAACGCCCAGTAGGTTACAGGTTTGAAGCACGTCACAGTCATTCAGTCATTGAATCCTACTCAGAATACCACAGACAAGGTTTAGACCTTCCGGATTCTCTTGAATGCTGCCATCAGGTCCTGCCTATACCACGAAGATTCCGAAGAATCCAAGAGATATTCACCAAGCCTCAGATGCTTGTAGAACAAGAATGGTTGTCAGTCACCTTGTTCATGGGTGAGAATGGTGATGGGCGTCAATCATCACCTTCATCATGTTGAAGAACAAGTGATATCTTGGATAAAGAATAAGTGGAATTTGAATGGAAGAACAATAGTAATTGCATTAATACTCGAGGTACAGCAGAGCTCCACACCCTTAATCTATGGTGTGTAGAAACTCCACCGTTGAAAATACATAAGAACAGTGTGATCATTGGTTTCGGCCCCTAGAGAGGGAACCAGAAGAACCAAGATGAAAATACAATAGTAAAAGGTCCTACTTATAGAAAACTAGTAGCCTAGGGTGTACAAAGATGAGTAAATGACATAAAAATCCACTTCCGGGCCCACTTGGTGTGTGCTTGGGCTGAGCAATGAAGTAATTTTCGTGTAGAGACTCTTCCTGGCGTTTAACTCCAGCTTTTATGCCAGTTTGGGCGTTTAACTCCAACTTTTATTCCTGTTCCGGCGTTTAACGCTGGAATTCCTGAGGCCGGATTGCTTCGCGGGTTTGGGCCCTCAAATCTTGGACAAAGTATGGACTATTATATATTGCTGGAAAGCCCTGGATGTCTACTTTCCAACGCCGTTGAGAGCGCGCTAATTGGGCTTCTGTAGCTCCAGAAAATCCACTTCGAGTGCAGGGAGGTCAGAATCCAACAGCATCTGCAGTCCTTTTGAGTCTCTGGATCAGATTTTTGCTCAGAACCTTCAATTTCAGCCAGAAAATACCTGAAATCACAGAAAAACACACAAACTCATAGTAAAGTCCAGAAAAGTGAATTTTAACTAAAAACTAATAAAAATATAATAAAAACTCAACTAAAACTACCAAAAACATACTAAAAACAATGCCAAAAAGCATACAAATTATCCGCTCATCACAACACCAAACTTAAATTGTTGCTTGTCCCCAAGCAACTGAAAATCAAATAAGATAAAAAGAAGAGAATATACTATAAACTCCAAATTATCAATGAAACTAAGCTCCAAATTAGATGAGCGGGACTAGTAGCTTTTTGCCTCCGAATAGTTTTGGCATCTCACTTTATCCTTTGAGGTTCAGAATGATTGGCTTCTTTAGGAACTTAGAATCCAGATAGTGTTATTGATTCTCTTAGTTAAGTATGATGATTCTTGAACACAGCTACTTATTGAGTCTTGGCTGTGGCCCAAAGCACTCTGTCTTCCAGTATTACCACCGGATACATACATACCACAGACACATAATTGGGTGAACCTTTTCAGATTGTGACTCAGCTTTGCTAAAGTCCCCAATTAGAGGTGTCCAGGGTTCTTAAGCACACTCTTATTGCTTTGGATCACAACTTTATTTCTTTCTTTTTCTTTCTTTTTCTTTCTCCCTTTTTTTTCGTTTTTCTGCTTCTCTTCTCTCTCTTTTTTTTTTTTTTTTTGTATTCACTGCTTTTTCTTGCTTCAAGAATCATTTTTATGATTTTTCAGATCCTCAATAACATGTCTCCTTTTTCATCATTCTTTCAAGAGCCAACAATTTTAACATTCATGAACCACAAATTCAAAAGACATATGCACTGTTTAAGCATACATTCAGAAAACAAAAGTGTTGCCACCACATCAAACTAATTAAGCTAGTTTTAAAGATGAATTTGAAATCCTGTACTTCTTGTTCTTTTGATTAAAAACAGTTTTCATTTAAGAAAGGTGATGGATTCATATTCATAGCTTTAAGGCATAGACACTAAGACACTAATGATCATAAGACACAAACATAGGTAAACATAAGCATAAATTTTCGAAAAACAGAAGAATAAAGAACAAGGAGATTAAAGAACGGGTCCACCTTAGTGATGGCGGCTCTTTCTTCTTCTTGAAGATCCTATGGAGTGCTTGAGCTCCTCAGTGTCTCTTCCTTGTCTTTGTTGCTCCTCTCTCATGATCCTTTGATCTTCTCCAATTTCATGGAGGAGAATGGAGTGTTCTTGGTGCTTCACCCTTAGTTGTCCCATGTTGGAACTTAATTCTTCTAGGGAGGTGTTCAGTTGCTCCCAGTAGTCTTGTGGAGGAAAGTGCATCCCTTGAGGTATCTCAGGGATTTCTTGATGAGAGGGGTCTCTTTGTTTGCTCCATCTTCTTCTTAGTGATGGGCTTGAGGTCATGCCTTCTCAGTTGAACCGGCTTTGGATGCCATAAATGGTTATGGAAAAACAAAAAGCAATGCTTTTACCACACCAAACTTAAAAGGTTTGCTCGTCCTCGAGCAAAAGAAGAGGGAAGTGAGTAGAAGAAGAAGAAATGGAGGAGAGGGAGATGGCTTTGTGTTCGGCCATGTATGGGGAGAAGTGGTGGTTTATGAAGGATGGATGTGAGTGGTGAAGAGAAAGAGATGTTGAGGTGATTGATGAATGGGTGAAGAAGAAGAGAGAGTGGTGGGGTTGTTTGGGGATCCTGTGGGGTCCACAGATCCTTAGGTGTTAAGGAAAAGTCATCCCTGCACCAAATAGCATCAAAATCCACGTTTTGAGCCATTTCTGGCGTTAAACGCCGGGCTGGTGCCCATTCCTGGCGTTTAACGCCAGTCTGGTGCCCCTTTCTGGCGTTAAACGCCCAGAATGGCACCAGACTGGGCGTTAAACGCCCATCTGCTAGCCTGACTGGCGTTTAAACGCCAGCAGGTTCTTCCTCCAGGGTGTGCTGTTTTTCTTCCTGTTTTTCATTCTGTTTTTGCTTTTTCAATGGATTTTGTGACTTCTTATGATCATCAACCTACAAAAAACATAAAATAACAACAGAAAATAGTCAAAATATAACATTGGGTTGCCTCCCAACAAGCGCTTCTTTAATGTCATTAGCTTGACAGATGGCTCTCATGGAGCCTCATAGATACTCAGAGCAATGTTGGAACCTCCCAACACCAAACTTAGAGTTTGAATGTGGGGGTTCAACACCAAACTTAGAGTTTGGTTGTGGCCTCCCAACACCAAACTTAGAGTTTGACTGTGGGGGCTCTGTTTGTCTCTGATTTGAGAGAAGCTCTTCAAGCTTCCTCTCCATGGTGACAGAGGGATATCCTTGAGCTTTAAACACCAAGGATTCTTCATTCACTTGAATGATTAGTTCACCTCCATCAACATCAATCACAGCCTTTGCTGTGGCTAGGAAGGGTCTGCCAAGGATGATGGATTCATCCATGCACTTCCCAGTCTCTAGGACTATGAAATCAGTAGGGATGTAGTGGTCTTCAATCTTAACCAAAACATTCTCTACAAGTCCAATGGAATCTCTATGGTCTCATTTTGAGCCTCAGATTCCCATGGTTCCTCATTTGGGGAACTCAGAGGAGGTTGGTGCACGCCCATTGAGGTCTTCCTCAGTGGCGTCCACCTCCTCTCTTTCCTCTCCATATTCGGCCATGGTTGTGGCTTTGCACTCTCCTTTTGGATTTTCTTCTGTATTACTTGGGAGAGTACTAGGAGGGAGTTCAGTAACTTTCTTACTCAGCTGACCCACTTGTCCTTCCAGATTTCTGATAGAGGACCTTGTTTCATTCATGAAACTTTGAGTGGTCTTTATTAGATCAGAGACCATTGTTGCTAAGTCAGAAGTACTCTGCTTAGAACTCTCTGTCTGTTGCTGAGAAGATGATGGAAAAGGCTTGCCATTGCTAAACCTGTTTCTTCCACCATTATTGTTATTGAAACCTTGTTGAGGTTTCTCTTGATTCTTCCATGAAGAATTATAGGTGTTTCCATAGGGTTCTCCTAGGTAATTCACCTCTTCCATTGAAGGGTTTTCAGGATCATAAGCTTCTTCCTCAGATGAAGCATCCTTAGTACTGCCAGGTGCATTTTGCATTCCAGACAGACTTTGAGAAATCAAATTGACTAGCTTTTCCCATGAGCCCAGGCTTTCTTTAGGTTGAGAGTCCAACCATATTCTAGCTCTGTCTCTTACAGCAAAAGGGAATAGCATCAGTCTGTAGACCTCAGGGTTAACCCCATTAGTCTTGACTGTGTCACAGATTTGCAAGAACTCAGCTAAAAACTGATGAGGATCTTCTATTGGAAGTCCATGGAACTTGCAATTCTGTTGCATTAGAGAAACTAATTGAGGCTTAAGCTCAAAGGTGTTTGCTCCAATGGCAGGGATAGAGATGCTTCTCCCAGAAAAATTGGGAGGAGGTGCAGTAAAGTCACCCAGCACCTTCCTTGCATTGTTGGCATTGTTGTTGTTTTCGGCTGCCATGTGTTCTTCTTCTTTGAAGAATTCGGTCAGCTTCAAGAATGCCTTTGTCTTTGTTCCTGCTCATATGAAAGAGAATAGAACAAGAAAATATGGAATCCTCTATGTCACAGTATAGAGATTCCTTGAGGTGTCAGAGGAAGAAAAATGGAAGACAGAAGTAGAAAATTCGAACTTATCAAAGAAGATGGAGTTCGAATTTTGCATTAAAGAATAGAGTTAGTCCAGAAATAGAAGGATGTGAGAAGAAGGGAAGTAATTTTCGAAAATTAAGTGAAAGATTTTGAAAACATTTTTGAAAAACACTAATTGATTTTCGAAAATAAAAGTGGAAAAGAAATCAAGTGATTTTTGAAAAAGATTTTGAAATTAGAAATCAAAAAGATTTGATTGAAAACTATTTTGAAAAAGATGTGGTTAAGAAGATATGATTGGTTTTAAAAACATGTGATTGAAAAGATATGATTTGAAAACAATTTTCAAAGATATGATTTGAAAACAATTTTAAAAGATATGATTTGAAAACAATTTGAAAAGATATGATTTTAAAAATTAATGACTTGCCTAACAAGAAAAGATATGATTCAAACATAAAACCTTCCTTAACAGAAAAGGCAAAAAATGTTCAATCAAATCATTAATTGTTAGTAAGTATCTTTGAAAAAGGAAAGAAATTAATTTTGAAAACATTTGATTGAAAAGATATGATTTGAAAAAGATTTGATTTTGAAAAACTTTGAAAACTTGAAAAAAATTGATTTTGAAAACAAAATCTTCCCCCTTTGCCATCCTGGCGTTAAACGCCCAGAATGTGCACATTCTGGCGTTTAACGCCCAAACCTATACCTTTTTGGGCGTTAAACGCCCAACCAGGCACCCTGGCTGGCGTTTAAACGCCAGTCTGTCTTCTTCACTGGGCATTTTTGAATGCCCAGCTTTTTCTGTGTGATTCCTCTGCAGTATGTTCTGAATCTTCAATTCTCTGTATTATTGACTTGAAAAGACACAAATTAAAAATATTTTTGGATTTTTAATAATAGGGAAAAATTAAAATGCAACAAGAATCAAATAACAATGCATGCAAGACACCAAACTTAGCAGTTTGAGCACTACTGACACTAATGCATATGAGAAACAACAAAACACTCAAGTCAATAGAATTCAAAGATCAAAACAAAGAAATCATCAAGAACAACTTGAAGATTAATGAAGACACATGCATGAATGCAATAAGAACAGAAACATGCAATTGACACCAAACTTAAGATGAGACTCTAGACTCAAACAAGAAACATAAAATATTTTTGGTTTTTATGATTTTGTAATTTTTTTGGCTTTTTCGAAAATTAAGTGAAAAGGAAAATAAAGGTATCAAAATTCTTAATGAGAATTCCAGGAATCATGCAATGTTAGTCTAAAGCTTTAGTCTAAAGGAATTAGACATGGCCGGCTAAGCTTCAGCAGGACATTGCATTCAAGAGCTAAATTAATGATGATCAATCAGCTTTGGTGATGATAAGAACATCACTTTGAAACACTAGAATTCATTCTTAAGAACTCTGAAGAAAAATAATACCTAATCTAAGCAACAAGATGAACCGTCAGTTGTCCATACACAAGAACAATCCCCGGCAACGGCGCCAAAAACTTGGTGCACGAAATTGTGATCACTACAACTTCGCACAACTAACCAGCAAGTGCACTGGGTCGTCCAAGTAATACCTTACGCGAGTAAGGGTCGATCCCACGGAGATTGGTGGTATGAAGCAAGCTATGGTCATCTTGTAAATCTCAGTCAGGCAGACTCAAATGTATAATGGTGATGAACGCATAAAACATAAAGATAAAGATAGAGATACTTATGTATATCATTGGTGTAAGAGCTTCAGACAAGTGTATGAAGATGCCTTCCCTTCCGTCTCTCTGCTTTCCTACTGCCTTCATCCAATCCTTCTTACTCCTTTCCATGGCAAGCTCGTGTAGGGTCTCACTGTTGTCAGCAGCTACCTCCCATCCGCGCAGTGAAAGCTAATGCAGAGCACTCTGTCACAGTGCCGCCAATCACCGGTTTGGTTCCCTCCCCTACCGGAATAGAATCACTCTTTTGCGTCTGTCACTAACGCCCAGTAGGTTACAGGTTTGAAGCACGTCACAGTCATTCAGTCATTGAATCCTACTCAGAATACCACAGACAAGGTTTAGACCTTCCGGATTCTCTTGAATGCTGCCATCAGGTCCTGCCTATACCACGAAGATTCCGAAGAATCCAAGAGATATTCACCAAGCCTCAGATGCTTGTAGAACAAGAATGGTTGTCAGTCACCTTGTTCATGGGTGAGAATGGTGATGGGCGTCAATCATCACCTTCATCATGTTGAAGAACAAGTGATATCTTGGATAAAGAATAAGTGGAATTTGAATGGAAGAACAATAGTAATTGCATTAATACTCGAGGTACAGCAGAGCTCCACACCCTTAATCTATGGTGTGTAGAAACTCCACCGTTGAAAATACATAAGAACAGTGTGATCATTGGTTTCGGCCCCTAGAGAGGGAACCAGAAGAACCAAGATGAAAATACAATAGTAAAAGGTCCTACTTATAGAAAACTAGTAGCCTAGGGTGTACAAAGATGAGTAAATGACATAAAAATCCACTTCCGGGCCCACTTGGTGTGTGCTTGGGCTGAGCAATGAAGTAATTTTCGTGTAGAGACTCTTCCTGGCGTTTAACTCCAGCTTTTATGCCAGTTTGGGCGTTTAACTCCAACTTTTATTCCTGTTCCGGCGTTTAACGCTGGAATTCCTGAGGCCGGATTGCTTCGCGGGTTTGGGCCCTCAAATCTTGGACAAAGTATGGACTATTATATATTTCTGGAAAGCCCTGGATGTCTACTTTCCAACGCCGTTGAGAGCGCGCTAATTGGGCTTCTGTAGCTCCAGAAAATCCACTTCGAGTGCAGGGAGGTCAGAATCCAACAGCATCTGCAGTCCTTTTGAGTCTCTGGATCAGATTTTTGCTCAGAACCTTCAATTTCAGCCAGAAAATACCTGAAATCACAGAAAAACACACAAACTCATAGTAAAGTCCAGAAAAGTGAATTTTAACTAAAAACTAATAAAAATATAATAAAAACTCAACTAAAACTACCAAAAACATACTAAAAACAATGCCAAAAAGCATACAAATTATCCGCTCATCAAGGTTGCAGAGTGGGGGAATCAAACATACACTTCTCATTATTCACAATTTAGGTTTTAGATGTTGTTTTGTAGAGAGAGAGGCTCTCCCCTCTCTCTAGGTTTTAGGTTTTTAGGTTTAGTTCTTCTCAATTTCAGATTTCCATGTTACTTTAATTTAGTTTCTCTTCCATATTCTATTATTCTATTACCTTAGCTAGCTATTTCCCTTTGTGATTTCCTTATTTTGCTAATTTAGTTTATGAACTCTTCATATTACATTTAATTTTTTGTTAATGCAGTTTGAGGTATTTCATGTTTATTGCTTCTTCTATTATTTGTTATCATTGATTTTGAAATTATTGGTTTTAGGTTTTATATTCTCTTATTACTTTTCTATGCTTTTATTTTATGCCTTCCAAGTGTTTGATAAAATGCTTGGAAAGATGTTAGAGTAGATTTTTTTCTTCTTGGCTTAGGTTGAGTAATTAGTGACTCTTGAGTTATCTAATGCTTTTGTTGATTGATAACTAGAAGTTGCTAGTTGATTTGATTTCCACTAAAGCTAGTCTTTCCTTAAGAGTTTACTAGGACTTGAGGAATCAAATTGATTTATCCACTTAACTTTCCTTCATAGGTAGAGGTTGACTAAGTGGGAATAATGGACATTTGTCATCATAATTGATGAGGATAATGAGGATAAGACCTCTAGTTCTCATACCTTGCTAGGACCTTTCTTAATTATTAGTTTATCTTCTTGTCATTTACATTCCTTGTTCAACAATTTAAAACCCAAAAAGATACAATCTCATAACCAATTATAAGTACACTTTCCTGTAATTTCTTGAGAGACGACTCGAGGTTTGAATACTTCAGTTTATTTTTATAGGGGTTTGTTACTTGTGACAACCAAACATTTGTATAAAAGGATTCTTGTTAGTTTAGAAGCTATACTTGCAACGAGAACTCATTTGTGAAATTCTTTACCACATAAAAATCCGATTATCAAAATTGCGTCGTTGCCGTGAAATTGCAAACGTGTGCCTTATTATTGGTTATTGTGAATATTGTGAATAATTTTGCTTTTTCGTTTCTTTGTTAGTTGTGTCTAGTTTTAGGAGTTTATTCTCATTATTTTCTTATTAGTTTTTGTTTTTACTTTCTTTTGTTACTATGAATTCTCACTCCTTTGGCTATGAGTTTGGTCACAATTATGTTTTAGGGAATGGAAGTTACAATGAGAACATAAATCAAGGTTAGGACAATCAAACATGGGAGGAGCCACAAAGATTTTATCAACCCTTTCGGCAATAACCTCCTCCAATGTGCCATGAGCAACAACCATTCTACGATGCATCCCAAGATAATGGTTATGGTGGAACTTTTCGTGACAACCAACCTCCACCAATTTACTATGAGCAAGAGCCATTCCAAGGTGCGTACCAAGACAATGGATATAGTGGACCCCCTTGTAGTTACTAACAAGGCCCACCATATGCCTATGAACCCCCTCCTCAACATAATTTTAAACCACCATACTCACAAGCCCCTTACCACCAAACACCCCCATATGACCCTAATCCTTACCCACCATACCAAGAGCCTTATGAGCCATACTTAGAACCACCCCCATTCCAACACAATTACTTCCAAGAACCACCACCTCAATATACACCATCTCTGTACCCTTATCAAGAGGAGCCACCTTCGTATTATGAGCCCTTTCTCCCAAGAAATAAACCCTCCTATCCACCCCAAGATCCCATAAATGATACCTTTAATGTTATTCTCCAGGGCCAACGAGAGCTTCAAACCACACTTACCTCTACTCTAATTGGTCTCACCTCTACTCTCCAAGCTCTTATATCCTATATGAATCCATCAATCCAAGAGCAAGATGATCCCAATTATGCTATTGACATAGAACAAGAGAGAAGGGATCATCTTAGGGACGTAATGGATCGGGTTCACGCATCCATACTTCAAGAGAAGCCAGAGGAGGCCTAGAAGGTGGAAGTAGGAGAGACCGTTGAAGATGAAGTGGTTGACGAATTAGTGAAGGTTGAACAAGAGGGAAGCTCCATCATTCAAGGTAACTCTACACTAAATGACATCAAATAGGAGTTTGATTTTGTATTAGAGCAAGTGGAGAAAGCCAAAATTATCAAAGAACAGGAAGTGGTTGAAGACTTAGGAGATGTGGAACCTCCATGGGAAACTCGAATCATAGAGCCTCCTTCCAAGACGTTTGAATTTGATGTTGAGGAGAGTGTACAACCTCCAAGGAATATCATGGTTGAAGACTTTGAAGAGGTTGACCAAAAGATGGAGATTAAAGAAGAAGACGCACAACCTCTCATGCCCTTGGTAAGCAATGAAGAAGAGATTGAATTGGAAGAAATCTACCAAGAGGAAGAGGTTGAAATTGAAGAAGCTTGCAAAGAGGTGGAAGTTGTGAAGGAAAAGCATCAGGGAGTGGCACTTGCAAGATCATTAGAAACACCTCTCTCAAAGCCATTACCATCCAATACATCATTCAAGTGGGTAAAATTCTTATCCTTAACCTTTACTTTCCCACTTGAATATGGGTTACTTGAGACTAATGGTCAACTTAGAGCTCTTTGTGGCTTTAAGAGTAAGAGGGAGATGGGTAATGGTTGGAGTTGTCAGGCAAGGTTCAATACGGTTGCATGTTTAAAGTTGAAGTGCAAGGATTGGTGTAGAGCTCGATTGAATGGGTCTAGGAAGTTGTTTGGATGTCTCAATGAGAATTCAGATTGCTTGCCACCCAGTTGGAAAAATGATGATCAACACTCTTGGGGCCTTGTCACTTGCTTTAACTTGCTTGAAGGCTTCATGTGCCTAGTTTGGGATCCCGAGGACTATTGGAATTGCAAATATTGGTGTGGATTCCTGGATGAGTTCAAGCATAAGCCACTATGACAAGGAGCTCATCGAATGTCCAACTTAAGGACAATAACTAAAAGTGCTAGGTAGGAGACAACCTACCATGGTAAGATCTTTCTTGTTTATTAGTTTTATTTTATTAATATTAGTATTCATTTCCAGTTTTGCATGTTTACCTTTATTTTGCTTTAAAAAAAAAGGGGGCTTCAACGTGCAAGCGTCTATGACGTGTACGCATCATGCGTGAATGCGCACAATACAAGGATTGAACCGAGAGTTACGCAGGAGTCGAGGAGGAACCGTGCTTTGCGCACGAGAAGTCCACGCATACACGTACCACACGCGTCTATGACACGCACGTATGGCCATGAAAATCGGTGTAAACATATGTTTTGGCAGAAAGTTGTGATGGCCTGGCATTGGCATCGTGCTGGAAGCACGAATTCACCCACATGTGCGCGTCCCTGACGCGTACGCGTCACTTTCACTTTATGGCCATCCACGCCTGCGCGTGCATGCAATTTCGGCCACCGCACGAAACAAACAGAGAGTTGTCTGTGCGCGAGGCTGGAGTTACGCATCTAGCACGACGAATGGTCGCGCGTACTCCTGCTCGACGCTTACACGTCATTTGTGATTCTACTCACCCACGCGTACGCGTAGGCGACGCGTCCCGTTTTCTATTTTACTCATCTCTTCTCTCCTTTCTTATTCTTTCCTCTTTCCTTTCTTCTTCCTTTTCTTCTTCCCTTCTTACTCTCTTCTTCTTTATTTCCTTAACTAACTTTTATCCTTATTCTCCTTTATTCTATTTTGTTTATTGCATTTGCATATTTTTATTCATTGCATTTTAATTTTGTACTTGTTTGCATGTCTTTTTCTAAAGTTTGCTAATTTTCTATTGGTGTTCACTGTTCTTACTCAACTATTGCACATTTCTTGCTTTGTTTTGGGTGCTTTATGACCTGTCTGCTATTTACTTGACATGCCCTTTGCTTCTACTATTTTTCACTTGCATGTTGTAGCTACCATGTAGTTGAGAACCTCTTTATTATTTGGCATTAGCCCACCCATCTTTTATTTGTTCGCATATATTTGTTGTGGGCTATTCTTCTTCCTTCCTTTCCCCTTTCAGGCTGGCCACCAAGAGGGAAAAGGAAAAGTTTCTACCTGGGGCACAACAAGTCTTCCTGCACCATCTTTTGAGGAAATGCATCAGTTGTAGCAACCCGTCCACTTGCACCTCTTTGCATGCACCAAGGACGGTGCAATCTTTAAGTATGGGGAGGTCGCTACCGACTTCCGTGGGTTAGTTATTTTCTTTTTCAACACCAATTCTTACTCTTCTTTGTAGTTAGTTGTTGCATTTGCATGTTTGATTGCATTGTAGTTAGACGTTGTGCATATTTTACCACTACTTGGTTGAAGTAATGATTTTCTTTTCAAGAAACTATTTTAGGTATTTCACTAATTTGAATTAAAAATGTTGCTAAACTTGTTTGAAGAAATTTATTTTGGAACATGGTTTAGAGCTCGAACACACAAAACCAGTGAGATTTAGAGCCTATTGTGATTGGTTGCATTTTATCAACCAATATTTTATTTTGATGTGTATTGTTCTCTCTAAAATTGTGATCTATATCTTGCTTGATTCTATATTTCCATGGTTTACTGTATGCATACACTTATATGATTGAGGTCTTGTTTCACTATAACTCACATATCCATATGGCCTTGCCCTATCATTACCCTTGCAACCCCATATTGAGCATATATTACCCCTTTTGTTCTTTATTATAGCACATCATCAACTCTAGGCGTAAAACAATAATTGTCCCTAATCCGAATCCTTGATTAACTTAGACTAGTGAGGTGCATATGAATTAAGTGTGGGGAAATTGAATTGGGAGAATACATGTTTAAGAGATTGGGTACTTTATATGCTTATATGAAAATGTGAAAACAAATTGAGCACTTGTTCATGCAACATAAATCATATGCATTAATTCACTAAAAAGAAAAAAAAAGAGAGAGAAAGAAAAAAAATAATGAGAATAAAAGAAAAAGAGCAAATAATAAAAAGGGGACAAAATACCCCAATGCAAATAAGTGAACTAATGCATATGACTTATACTTATAAGATACCAAGGTGCATGAATTTGTGGAAAAATAGTTAATGGATGGCTAGGTTGTACATTGTAATGACTTGGAATGTCTTAGGTTAGGTGAGAAGTTTAGGTTGATCAAGGATTTAGATTTTAGTCCACTTAACCAAATACATTCCTACCAGACCCCTAACCCCATTACAACCCTTGAAAAGACCTCTTGATATGTGTATTTGTGCATTAAATTGTGTTGATTGGTAGAAGAAAAGCAAGCCTTAGAGAGCAAGATTAGTAGAGAACCGAGAGACTCAACCCTCAAACACTAGAGTGATTAGATTGTATACACTTCCAGTGAGGGTTCGATGTTCGACTCTATGTTCCAGCTTTTATGAGCTTTCTTCTTGAGAGTTTACTTGTATCTTGTTGCGTGATTTGAATTAGTCGAATTTATTTATGTTTGTCGTGGAGAGTTTGTTTACTTTTAACCAAGTAGGTAAAAGCATTTTGCATCTAGCTGCATTCATACAAATAGGTTGTATTTCATATACCCTACCATTTTGCCTTCACTCTTTATAGTTTCTCTTGAGCTTAGCATGAGGACATGTTAATGTTTAAGTGTGGGGAGACTGATAAACTACTATTTTATGGTTTATCTTGTGCTTAATTTAGTGAATTTTATCTATTGTTCTCACACGTATTCATTGAATTCGCATGTTTTACATTTTCCTTCCTAAATTTGTGCTATGATTGAAAACATGCTTCTTTGGCCTTAAATTTTATATGTTTAATCCTCTCTTATTACCATTTGATGCCGTGATATGTGTGTTAAGTGTTTTTAGGGTTTATAGGGCAAGAATGGCTTAGAGGATGGAAAGGAAGGATGCAAAGTGGAAAGAATACAAGAAATTGAAGGAATTGCAAAGGTGTCAAGCCTGACCTCTTCGTATTAAATCACTCATAACTTGAGCTATAGAGGTCCGAATGAGACGGTTTCAATTGCGTTGGAAAGCTAACATCCGGGGCTTCAAAATGATATGTAATTTCTCATAGTTTCCTTGATTTTAGGCGACACGTACATGTGGATGACGCGTACACGTTGATAGTGCGGCAGACAAGCGACGCGTATGCGTGGACGACGCATACGCGTGACAGAGCCACGTGTTGTACCTATCAAAAATCGCTAGGGGCAATTTCTGGACTGTTTTTGGCCCAGTTCCAAACCCAAAACACAAATTAGAGGCTGCAGAGTGGGGGAATCGAACATACACTTCTCATTATTCACAATTTATGTTTTAGATGTAGTTTTGTAGAGTGGAGGAATCGAACATACACTCTCTCTAGGTTTTAGGTTTTTATGTTTAGTTCTTCTCAATTTCAGATTTCCATGTTACTTTAATTTAGCTTCTCTTCCACATTCTATTATTCTAATACCTTAGCTAGCTATTTCCTTTTGTGATTTCCTTATTTTGCTAATTTAGTTTATGAACTCTTCATGTTACATTTAATTTCTTATTAATGCAATTTGAGGTATTTCATGTTCGATGCCTTGATGATTTTGATGAGTGATTTCAGGTATAATAGGTTGGAATGGCTTGATAATAGTGGAAGAAAAGCATGGAATTGGGAGAAAACATGAAGAAATCAAAGGAGAGAAGCATTTCAGAGTGTGCCCACACACACTTTCTGTGCCTACGCACAAGGGTCAAAATCAGCACCTGTGCCCACGCACAGAATGAAAATCAGCAAGTATGCCCATGCACAACTTCTGTGCGTACGCACAAGAGGAAAATCAGCATGTGTGTGTGTGCACAAGTCCTTGCGCGTGACTTCATTAAAAAGTCACGTGGCACGCGTTTTGAGGGGCTTTTTAGCCTATTTCTGATGGCTTTGGAGCATATAAGGAGGCTAGCAACATATTATGCAGGCACATACACTACCATACATTATACAACACACTTAAGAGTAGTTTTAGGTAGTTTAGTTTAGGTTTCTCTCAATTTCTTTAGTGTTTAGTTAGGGTTTATATTTCAAGTTACAATTCCCAATTTTGATCTTGGATTATAGCTATTTCCATTGTAAGTATTTCTTTAATTTTCTCTTTTATTATACTACTTGTTCTACACTTTCTTCTACTTTAATTTCCTTTGTCAATATATACATAGTTTTGCAATTTTGAGTTTTGGTTAATGAATTTGATGTTGGATGGTTTTTATATGTTTATTGGATTGCTATTGTTGATTTTGATCATTTGTGGTTCATAGTTTTATCATTTTTCCAATTTTGCTATGTTTTATGATTATGCCCTCTATGTGTTTGATGAAAAGCCAATTTTGATTATGGGGGTAAATTTTCACCCCTTGGTTTGGGAAAATGAGTATATGGGATACTAGATTCATAATATCCGATATTTAGTGATAATTCTTGGGTTGTTAGTTGTTATTGTTCCACTAATGCTAGTAGCTTACTAAGGTAATTAGTAAGTTAGCTAGGATTTGTGGATTAATAACAATTATGCTTACTTGACTTACTCTTTGATGTTAAGGATAGACTAAGTGAGATTAATCCATCATAATTATCATAGTTGTGGCTATAGCAAGGAAAGAATTCCATAACTCATCACAAGTCAAGGTTTCATTTATGTTTTGAACCACATTTCCATCAATTTTGAGTCTTACTTGTTTATATTACATACATTGTATAACAACCCCAGTATTCGAGTATGCAAGATCTTTTCTGAAAGTACGGATTTCTCCAGAGGATCAGTAAGGGGAGAACCTCTGCTATATCATTAAGCATCTTAATCTTCATTATCATTATGTTATCATCAACTTAGAACCTTAGTTGAGACAGGCCCGACAAAGCAATCACGAAGAACCTAGTTTTTAAACGCATCAATTAGGAGTTTTGATTCTGGTTTCCGTAAATAGTTTTAGTTTGACGAAACAGACTCGATTCATGAGAGAAAAGATACAATAGTATAATATTATCATTATATTAGTATTAGAAGCTGCTTGAATGATATTATAAAGTTACCTGGTCAGTTTTAGTTAAAAATAGGAAATCGGTTTAATCGGGTTCATAGTTTAGTGGTGCAACTTAGCACCAGCACTCTCTGATGACTTTAGCAATGCTAAGGCCTCATCATACATATTCTATTCTCATATTAAATATGTTACTAGTGTCATTTATGCTAGTAGCTCAAAAAAGAATTTTGAGAGATGTTTTTACGAGTGTTTCGATACATCTAGTTTTAGTAGTTATACACCTGAGATATTTTAATATTATTTTAATCCACCTCCAAGCCAACCAATCACAACTCTGCCTACATCCCCAAGGCACTCCAAGGCTGGTCATTTACTCCCTTTGGCCGAAAATGAGAAGAGAGAAAAGAGAGAAACTTTCATGACACTTTAATCTTCAAAGCTTGATTTCTGATGAACTAAAACTCAAATCAAAATTTCAATCCAACCAAAATGATCATCTCTTCTTTCTCTACATAACCATATGACTTATCAGGCTGGAATCAAGGTGTGTTGGCTGCACCATCTCCCTTTTGCTTTGGTTTCAAGAAAACATGCTTAAACATGTGTTTTCTTGATGTTCTTCCTTAGGAATCGTGCTTAACTTGACTTGAGGGCCAAGAAACGTTAATTTCCAACAAGTCTAAGGTAAGAAATCCCTTCCTATCATGCTGAGTGAGATTCGGTCAGTTGAGGGCTTGTGGATTTAAAGTTGTTCTTGATGTGATTTAGGAGGAAAAAGTGCTTAAAGACCACCTGAAAGTATAATCAAATTTGGAGTAGAAAAACCAGGTAGGGTTTGACAAATTTAATCTCGATTGATTGTGTTTGAGTTGTGTGATTATGATATGGTTTGTTGTGCTTGAAATTGATGATTTATATGAGTGATTCTTGTTGAAAATTTGATGAAATTTAATGAAATTCAAGCCATGAATTTGTGTTCTTGAGTGCAGCTGGAAACCAAAACCCTAGGCCCTAAATTAGGGTTCAATTTATGTTAAAATCAAGTGGAAAATATGGGCTTTTAATGCCTGAGAATTTATCATGAATTTTGGTAAAAATTGGTTACTAAAAGGATTGAGAAACGGATGAAAACAGAGAAAGAATCTGAAGAATTTGTGAACTGACTTGATCTTTTGTGAACGCTACGTGTTTTGTTATAGTGTACATGATGTGTATTATCAGCTGTGTTCTATGTTTCTTTATGCTTCCTTATTATTTCTATTTATGTGTGCTTATTTATTTTACTCCCTCGCTCGCAACGATATAAGTTAAATAGAAAAAGAAAGTTACTCGTAAAATTGGCAACGTTCTAACAAGGAAGAAGCTCGTATATTAAGTAATAGTTAATAATTAGGAAGCACAAGTTGGTAACACTTGGCTTCTTGTATGACCATGGCACATTGGGAGTTGGGTCGTTAAAATTTGGTATCAGAGCAGTTCGTTTCCAATAAAGCCTGGGAAGTGGACTGACTGTACTTCATTGCATACTCTGTTGTGTGTCTCATGCTTATAGGATATCTATGTGATATAAGTTGCATGATTGTCACTGTGTAACTATTTTAGAGACTATTCACATTCTACCTGAAACATTAAGACTGATCACCTTAATATTGAATGTGTGATGTGAACAGGACTCTAATGGCTACACGGAAACAAAGACGTGGTATGCAATGGGAGAGTTCGGGAGATATCCCTATGAGAAGTGCAGAGGCTTTTATAGCTGCCACTCAGGCCATGGCTAAAGCCATGTGTGATACGACGAATGCGATTACTCGAGTAGTTAATCGTTTAGGGGAAAAGAACGATGAGCGTAGCGATGAGTGCAATAACGAGCATGGTGGGAATAGTAACACAAATGCACTGAATAATGGGAGATCTATGACCTTGGTTACTTCTCAGAAGATTTTAATATGCTCAAAGTGCGGAAAGAATCATGGCAATAGGCCCTGCTTGCTTGGTATTGGCAAATGCTATTGTTGTAACAATATTGGGCATAAGGCAAGAAATTGTTGCACAGTAATGAAGGGAAAATCAAAGTTGGATAACCAGAACCTGTTGACGGGGGACTGTGAGATGCAGATGGTAGTGATAAGAATGGGTTATCAGAATTTACCACCAAGGAATTCTAGCAATCATCAGTCCGCTGGTCGAAGGGTGCATTTCAAAGTGCATGGTGTACCACAACGTAGAACCCCACAAGCTGATAACATTCCAGCTCGCCCTACAAGTGGAAATGGAGGTAGAACGAGGCAGAATAAAGGTAAGCAATCCCAACAGACACAAACAACTTCTACTTGTAGATGCTGTTGAAAAGATCATGGTAATAGACCTTGCCTATATGGAACAAACGCTTGCTTTATTTGTGAGGAATCTGGACATATGGCTAGGAACTGTAAGAAGAGAATAATCCAACAGCTAACTAGAACCCATCAACATGGTCGAGTGCTTGGTATGACTATTGATGATGCTATGCAATCAGATGCCCTGATCCAAGGTCAACGTTATGTCAAGAATCAATTTCTAACTGTACTGTATGATTCGGGTGCATCGCATGCCTTTATTTCTTTAACTGTTGCTCCTGAATTGGGACTAGATTTCTCTGAGTTGAACTTTGATCTAATTGTCCATACACCTGCATCCCAAAATGCTTTGACCAATTTAGTTTGCCTGCAAGTACCATTTGCTATTAGGAACGGGACTTTTATACATGATCTAATCTGTTTGCCTCTATGTGGTTTAGAAGTTATTTTAGGATTAGATTGGTTATCTACGTATCATGTTTCCCTTGATTACTTTAAAAGAACTGCTGTGATTCCATCTGATAGTTTAGATATTAAACCATTTTTGTTCCATACCTTATATCTAAATTCTGTAAGAGTTACCTTAGAAGGGAGTGATTGTGAGGGGTACGTTTTGTTAGCGGCTAGCTCGAATGACAGTGAATTAAGCCTAGAACAGATTTGAGTGGTGAAGGAATTTTCTGATGTTTTTCCGAACAACTGGTGCACGAAATTGTGATCTCAATGGTGCCAAAAACTTGGTACGCACAATTGTAATCTCAACTCTTTCTCACAACTTCGCACAACTAACCAACAAGTGCACTGGGTCATCCAAGTAATAAACCTTACGTGAGTAAGGGTCGATCCCATGGAGATTGTCGGCTTGAAGCAAGCTATGGTCATCTTGTAAATCTCAGTCAGGCGGATTGAAATGGTTATAGAGTTTTGATAATTAAAAGATAAATAAACATAAAGTAAAGATAGAGATACTTATGTAATTCATTGGTGGGAATTTCAGATAAGCGTATGGAGATGTGTTGTTCCTTCTGAATCTCTGCTTTCCTATTGCCTTCATCCAATCCTTCATACTCCTTTCTATGGCAAGTTGTATGTTGGGTGTCACTGTTGTCAATGGCTACTTCCCATCCTCTCAGTGAAAATGGTCCTCTACGGTTTCTGTACGGCTAATCAACTGTCGGATTTCTCGTCTCGGTTGAAAAATACCATGCACAGATATCGTATGGCTAATCAACTGTTGGTTCTTGATCGTGTAGGAATAGGATTTACTATCCTTTTGTGTCTGTCACTATGCCCTACAGTCGCGAGTTTGAAGCTCGTCACAGTCATCCCATCCCAGATCTTACTCAGAATACCACAGACAAGGTTTAGACTTTCCGAATCTCAAGAATGTTGCCAATGGATTCTAGCCTATACCACAAAGATTCTAATCTTGGATTCATATGCTCCATTGTCAGAGGAGAGTCAATGTGAATCGTTGATTAGAAACCCAAGAGATATACATTCAAGCTTGTTTTCATGTAGAACGGAAGTAGTTGTCAATCACGCGTTCATAAGTGAGAATGGTGATGAGTGTCACATAATCATCACATTCATCATGTTCTTGTGTGTGAATGAATATCTTAGAATAAGAATAAGCATGAATTGAATAGAAGAACAATAGTACTTTGTATTAATACTCGAGGAACCGCAGAACTCCACACCTTAATCTATGGTGTGTAGAAACTCCACCGTTAAAAATACTTAAGTGATGGAGGTCCAAGCATGGCCGAATGGCCAGCCCCCATAAAAGTCTAAGATAGCATAAAACTAATCAAAGATCCCCGCATCCAAAGATATCTAATACAATAGTAAAAATTTCTATTTATACTAAACTAGTTACTAGGGTTACAGAAATAAGTAAATGATGCAGAAATCCACTTCCGGGCCCACTTGGTGTGTGCTTGGGCTGAGCATTGAAGCTTTCACATGTAGAGGCCTTCTCATTGAAGCTTTCACATGTAGAGGCCTTCTTTGGAGTTAAACGCCAGTTTGTAACTTGTTTCTGGCGTTTGACTCTAGCTTGCAACTTGTTTCTGGTGTTTAACGCCAGAATAGGGCAGAAAGCTGGCGTTGAATGCCAGTTTACGTCATCTAAACTCGGGAAAAGTATGAATTATTATATATTGCTGGAAAGCCCTGGATGTCTACTTTCCAACTCAATCAAGAGCGCGCCATTTGGACTTCTGTAGCTCCAACAAATCCATTTTGAGTGCAGGGAGGTCAGAATCTAACAGCATCAGCAGTCCTTTTTCAGCCTCTGAATCAGATTTTTGCTCAGGTCCCTCAATTTCAGCCAGAAAATACCTAAAATTACATAAAAACACACAAACTCGTAGTAAAGTCCAGAAATGTGAATTTTGCTTAAAAATTAATAAAAATATACTAAAAACTAACTAAATCATACTAAAAACTATGTAAAAACAATGCCAAAAAGCATATAAATTATCCGCTCATCACAATACCAAACTTAAATTGTTGCTTGTCCCCAAGCAACTGAAAACAAAATAGGATAAAAAGAAGAAAATATACAATAAATCTCACAATATCAATGAAACTTAGTCCCAATTAGATGAGCGGAGCTAGTAGCTTTTTGCTTCTGAACAGTTTTGGCATCTCACTTTATCCTTTGAAATTCAGAATGATTGGCATCTATAGGAACTCAGAATTTTAGATGGTGTTTATTGATTCTCCTAGTTCAGTATGTTGATTCATAAACACAGCTTCTTTATGAGTCTTGGCCGTGGCCCTAAGCACTTTGTTTTCCAGTATTACCACCGAATACATAAATGCTACAGACACATAACTGGGTGAACCTTTTCAAATTGTGACTCAGCTTTGCTAAAGTCCCCAGTTAGAGGTGTCCAAAGTTCTTAAGCACACTCTTTTTGCTTTGGACCATGACTTTAACCACTCAGTCTCAAGCTTTTCACTTGGACCTTCATGACACAAGCACATGGTTAGGGACAGCTTGATTTAGCCGCTTGGTGGACGAAATTGTGATCACATGTTCTTTTGTATACTCTTAGGGCACTGTTTATTTTCTTGAAGTCACAACTCCGTTCAACTAACCAGCAAGTGTACTGGGTCGTCCAAGTAATAAACCTTACGTGAGTAAGGGTCGAATCCACAGAGATTGTTGGTATGAAGCAAGCTATGGTCACCTTGTAAATCTCAGTCAGGCAGATTAAATATTGATTTATGGGTTTCGAAAATAAAAATAAGAAAACAAATAATAAAAAGGATAGAAGACTTATGCAGATTCATGGGTGGAACTTCAGATAAGCGAATGGAGATGCTGCATGGCTCAAGGACGCCTGCTCTCCTACTGCTCCTACTCAATCCTTCTTACTCCTTTCCATGGCAAGCTGTGTATAGGGGTTCACCATCAGCTGTGGCTACTTTCATCCTCTCGGGAAAATATCCTATGCGGCTGTCACTCGCACAGCTAATCATCTGGAGGCATCACCCATGGTTGATGGCTACATCCCATCCTCGCAGTGAAAACTAATGCTCACGCACTCTGTCACAGTACGGCTAATCACCGGTTGGTTCCCGCTCCTACTGGAATAGAATCCATTGATTCTTTTGCGTCTGTCACTAACGCCCAGCAGGTTACAAGTTTGAAGCACGTCACAGTCATTCATTACCGGAATCCTACTCGGAATACCACAGACAAGGTGAGACTTTCCGGATTCCCAGGATCCTACTCGGAACACCACAGACAAGGTTGGACTTTCCGGATCCTCATAAATGCCGCCATCTATCTAGCTTATACCACGAAGATTCTGTTGGGGAATCTAAGAGATACACATTCAAGCTCTGTTGCATGTAGAACGGAAGTGGTTGTCAATCACGCGCGTTCATAAGTGAGAATGATAATGAGGGTTATTTACTCATCACCTTCATCATGTTCTTGGGTGCGAATGAATATCTTGGAATAAGAATAAGAGAGATTTGAATAAAAGAAAATAGAACTTCATTAATCTTTGCGGTACAGCAGAGCTCCACACCCTTAATCTATGGTGTGCAGAAACTCCACCGTTGAAAATACATAAGTGAAAGAGGTTCAAGCATGGCCGAATGGCCAGCCCCCTTAAATGTGATCAATAGCCTCTTAGGATTACCACCGGATACATAAATGCCACAGACACATAACTGGGTGAACCTTTTCAGATTGTGACTTAGCTTTGCTAAAGTCCCCAGTTAGTGGTGTCCAGAGCTCTTAAGCACACTCTTTTGCTTTGGATCACGACTTTAACCATTCAGTCTCAAGCTTTTCACTTGGACCTTCATGACACAAGCACATGGTTAGGGACAGCTTGATTTAGCCGCTTAGGCCTGGATTTTATTTCCTTGGGCCCTCCTATCCATTAATGCTCAAAGCCTTGGATCCTTGCTTTAAAATTTTCGCCCCTTTTTTTTTTCACTGCTTTTTCTTGCTTCAAGAATCAATTTCATGATGTGTTTCAGATCATCAATAACATTTCTCTTTGTTCATCATTCTTTCAAGAACCAACAATTTTAACACTCATAAACAACAAGATCAAAAGACATATGCACTGTTCAATCATTCATTCAGAAAACAAAAAGCATTGTCACCACATCAATATAATTAAACTAAATTCAATAATAATTTCGAAAACTATGTACTTCTTGTTCTTTTGAATTAAAACATTTTTCTTTTAAGAAAGGTGAAGGAGTAATGGATTTTATTCATAGCTTTAAGGCATGGTTACATACTAATGATCATGAAATAAAGACACAAAAACATAGATAAACACAATAATTAAAAACCGAAAACAGACAGAAATAAAGAACAAGGAATGAATCCACCTTTAGTGGCGTCTTCTTCTTGAAGGACCAATGATGTTCTTCAACTCTTCTATGTCCCTTCCTTGCCTTTGTTGCTCCTCCCTCATTGCTCTTTGATCTTCTCTTATTTCTTGGAGAATGATGGAGTGCTCATGATGATCCACCCTTAATTGTTCCACATTATGGCTCAAATCTTCTAAGGAGGTGTTGAGTTGCTCCCAATAGTTGTTGGGAGGAAAATGCATTCCTTGAGGCATTTGTTGATGATGAACTTCCTCATGTTCTCCTTGAGGGCCGTGAGGAACTTCTCTTGATTGCTCCATCCTTTTCTTGGTGATGGGCTTGTCTTCTTCAATGGAGACATCTCCATCTATGATAACTCCAGCTGAGTAACATAGATGGCAAATAAGGTGAGGGAAGGCTAGCCGTGCCATGTGTGAAGGCTTGTCAGCTATTTTGTAGAGTTCATTGGAGATGACTTCATGAACTTCCACTTCCTCTCCAATCATGATGCTATGGATCATGATGGCCCGATCCACAGTAACTTCAGATCGGTTGCTTGTAGGGATGATGGATCTTTGGATAAATTCCAACCATCCTCTAGCTACAGGCTTGAGGTCCAGTCTTCTTAGTTGGACTGGCTTGCCTTTGGAGTCTATTCTCCATTGGGCGCCTTCCACACAAATGTCCCTAAGGACTTGGTCCAACCTTTGATTAAAGTTGACCCTTCTTGTGTAGGGGCGTTCATCACCTTGCATCATGGGTAAGTGAAACGCCAACCTCACATTTTCCGGACTGAAATCCAAGTATTTCCCCCTAACCATTGTGAGATAATTCTTTGGGCTTGGGTTCATACCTTGGTCATGGTTCCTAGTGATCCATGCATTGGCATAGAACTCTTGAACCATCAATATTCCGACTTGTTGCATGGGGTTGGTTATGACTTCCCACCCTCTTCTTTGGATCTCATGTCGGATTTCCGGAAACTCATTCTTCTTGAGCTTGAAAGGGACCTCAGGGATCACCTTCTTCTTTGCCACAACATCATAGAAGTGGTCTTGATGGCTCTTGGAGATGAATCTTTCCATCTCCCATGACTCGGAGGTGGAAGCTTTTGCTTTCCCTTTCCCTTTCTTTGAGGGAATTCCGGCCTTAGGTGCCATTGGTAATGGAAAAACAAAAAAAAAGCTTATGCTTTTACCACACCAAACTTAAAGTTTGCTCGTCCTCGAGCAAGAAAGAAAAGAAAAGTAGAAGAAGAAAAAGAGAATATGGTAGAGAGGGAAAGAAGTAGGTTCGGCTATATGGGAGAAGAAGGGATTGGTGTTGTGTGAAAATGAAGAAGAATGGAAGGGTATTTATAGGGAGAGGGGAGGGTGGGTTTCGGCCATTTGGGTGGGAATGGGTGGGAAATTGAATTTGAATTTTATGAGGGTAGGTGGGGTTTATGGGGAAGAGGAGGTTGATGTGAATGGTGAATGGGGTAATGGGGAAGAGGAATTGA
Organism: Arachis stenosperma; assembly: GCF_014773155.1. Classification (NCBI taxonomy): domain Eukaryota; kingdom Viridiplantae; phylum Streptophyta; class Magnoliopsida; order Fabales; family Fabaceae; genus Arachis; species Arachis stenosperma. Next base: position 44,818,933 of record NC_080385.1, read on the forward strand.
GGTGATTGGTGAAGGGTGTTGGGAAGTGTGACATGGAGAATGAGATTTGGATTAAGAGAGTGTGATTAGGATTAAAAGGAATGTGGTAGGTGGGGATCCTGTGGGGTCCACAGATCCTGAGGTGAGGATCCTGTGGGGTCCACAGATCCTGAGGTGAAAACAAATACCATTCCTTCACCATATAGGCATGTAACATGCCTTCATGCATCATTCTGGCGTTCAAACGCCTATTGGTGCATGTTCTGGGCGTTCAACGCCCATGTAATACATGTTCCTGGCGTTGAACGCCAATTTCATGCTTGTTCCTGGCGTTCAGCGCTAGTTTGTCCTCTCTGTGCACCATCCTGGCGTTTAACGCCAGATTGTTGCTTGTTTTGGGCGTTCAACGCCAGAATGGTGCTCTGTTCTAGCGTTGAACGCCAGACAGATGCATCTTACTGGCGTTGAACGCCAGTCTGCACTACCTCCAGGGTGAAAAAATTTTTTCTTCTGTTTTTGACTCTGTTTTTAATTTTTTGATTTTTTTCGTGACTCCTCATGATCATGTACCTAATTAAACATAAAAATAACAAAGAAACAAAATAAAATAAAATTAGATAAATAAAATTGGGTTGCCTCCCAACAAGCGCTTCTTTAATGTCAATAGCTTGACAGTGGCTCTCATGAAGCCACATGGTGATCAGGTCAATTTAAGTGTGGTCCCAACACCAAACTTAGAGTTTGGATATGGGGTATGAACACCAAACTTAGAGTTTGGTTGTGGCCTCACAACACCAAACTTAGAGTTTGACTGTGTGGGCTCTTCTTGACTCTGAACTGAGAGAAGCTCTTCATGCGTACTCTCTTTTGTCACAGAGGGATGGCCATGTGCCTGAAACACAAGGTAGTCCCCATTCAATTGAAGGACTAACTCACCTCTGTTGACATCTATCACAGCTTCTGCTGTGGCTAGGAAAGGTCTTCCTAGGATGATGCATTCATCATCTTCTTTCCTAGTGTCTAGGATTATGAAATCAGTAGGGATGTAAAGGCCTTCAACCTTTACTAGCACGTCCTCTACTATTCCATAAGCTTGTCTTATGGACTTATCTGCCAATTGTAATGAGAACAAGGCAGGTTGTACCTCAATGATCCCCAGCTTCTCCATTACAGAGAGTGGCATAAGATTTATCCCTGACCCTAGGTCACATAGAGCTTTTTCAAAACTCATGGTGCCTATGGTACAAGGTATTAGAAACTTGCCAGGATCTTGTTTCTTTTGAGGTAGAGTTCTCTGAATCCAAGTATCTAGTTCACTAATGAGCAAGGGAGGTTCACTTTCCCAAGTCTCATTACCAAACAGCTTGGCATTCAGCTTCATGATAGCTCCTAAGTATTGAGCAACTTGCTCTCCAGTCACATCTTCATTCTCTTCAGAGGATGAATATTCTTCAGAGCTCATGAATGGCAGAAGGAGATTTAAAGGAATCTCTATGGTCTCTAGATGAGCCTCAGATTCCTCAGGATCCTTAATAGGAGACTCCTTCTTGCTTGAGGGACGTCCCAGGAGGTCTTCCTCACTAGGATTTTCGTCCTCCTCCTCCCTTGTGCATTCGGCCATATTGACTATGTCAATGGCCTTGCACTCTCCTTTTGGATTCTCTTCTGTATTGCTTGGGAGAATACTGGGAGGAGTTTCAATGACTTTCTTACTCAGCTGGCCCACTTGTGCCTCCAAATTTCTAATGGAGGATCTTGTTTCATTCATGAAACTGAAAGTGGCCTTTGACAGATCAGAGACTATATTAGCTAAATTAGAATTGTTTTATTCAGAATTCTCTGTCTGTTGCTGAGAAGATGATGGATATGGCTTGCTATTGTTCAGCCTATTGCGTCCACCATTGTTAAAACCTTGTTGAGGTTTTTGTTGATCCCTCCAGGAGAAATTTGGATGATTTCTCCATGATGAGTTATAGGTGTTTCCATAAGGTTCACCCATGTAATTAACCTCTGCCAGGGCAGGGTTCTCAGGATCATAAGCTTCTTCAGAAGCTGCCTCTCTAGTACTGTTGGATGCATGTTGCAATCCATTCAGATTTTGAGAGATCATGTTGACCTGTTGAGTCAACACTTTGTTCTGAGCCAATATGGCATTCAGAGCATCAATTTCAAGAACTCCTTTCTTTTGAGGTACCCCATTGTTCACGGAATTCCTCTCAGAAGTGTACATGAACTGGTTATTTGCAACCATGTCAATGAGTTCTTGAGCCTCTCCAGGCGTTTTCTTCAGGTGAATAGATCCACCTGCAGAATGGTCCAATGACATTTTCGAAAATTCAGAGAGACCATAATAGAATATATCTAATATGGTCCATTCTGAAAACATGTCAGATGGACATCTTTTGGTCAGCTGCTTGTATCTTTTCCAAGCTTCATAGAGGGATTCACCATCTTTTTGTTTGAAGGTTTGAACATCCACTCTCAGCTTGCTCAGCTTTTGAGGAGGAAAGAATTTATCCAAGAAGGCAGTAACCAGCTTATCCCATGAGTCCAGGCTGTCCTTGGGTTGTGAATCCAACCATACTCTAGCTCTGTCTCTTACAGCAAAAGGGAAAAGCATGAGTCTGTAGACTTCAGGATCAACTCCATTCGTCTTTACAGTCTCACAGATCTGCAAGAACTCAGTTAAAAACTGATAAGGATCTTCAGATGGAAGTCCATAGAACTTGCAGTTTTGTTGCATTAAAGCAACTAGTTGAGGCTTAAGCTCAAAGTTATTGGCTCCAATGGCAGGAATGGAGATGCTTCTTCCATCAAACTTGGACGTTGGCTTTGTGAAGTCACCAAGCATTCTCCTTGCATTATTATTATTATTTCCGTCTGCCATCTCTTTCTCTTGTTCGAAAATTTCAAGAAGGGTTCTTCTGGATTGTTGTAATTTAGCTTCTCTTAATTTTCTCTTCAGAGTCCTTTCAGGTTCTGGATCAATTTCAACAAGAGTGCCTTTATCCCTGTTCCTGCTCATATGAAAGAGAAGAAAACAAGAAAAGAAAGAGGAATCCTCTATGTCACAGTATAGGGATTCCTTTATGTTAGTAGAAAAAGAAGGGGTATAAGAAAGAAGATGGAGGTTCGGATTTTTAGATGAAGAGAGGTGAAGAGAAGTGTTAGTAATTAAATAATTAAATAGAAGAAGAAGAGAAGAAGGGAATTTCGAAAATAATTTTTGAAAAAGTGTTAGTGATTTTTGAAAATTAGAAATAAATTAAAATTTAAACATGGAACATTTAATTAATTAAAAAGAATTTTTGAAAAAGAGAGAGATATTTTCGAAAATAGAAGAGGGAGAAGTAGTTAGGTGGTTTTGAAAAAAGATAAGAAACAAACAAGAAGTTAGTTAGTTGATTGAAAAAGATTTGAAATCAAAATTTGAAAAAGATAAGAAGATAAGAAGTTTAGATAAGATATTTTGAAATCAAATTTTGAAAAAGATAAGATTTTTGAAAAAGATCAAATAAAAGATAAAAAGATTTAATTTAAAAATTTTGAAATTACTTACTTCACTAACAAGAAACTACAAGATAAGATTCTAGAACTTAAAGATTGAACCTTTCTTAACAAGAAAGTAACAAACTTCAAATTTTTGAACCAATCACATTAATTATTAGTGAATTTTCGAAAATTACATATAAAGATAAGAAAAAGATTTTGAAAATAATTTGAAAAAGATTTTTGAAATTTTCGGAAAATAGAAAAAAATGAAAAAGATATGATTTTTGAAAAAGATTTTGAAAAGATAAGATTTTTTTTTTAAATTGAAATTTTGACTTGACTTGTAAGAAACAACTAATTTTGAAAATTTTTGACCAAGTCAACCCAAAATTTCAAAAATTTGGAGGGAAATAAGGAAAAGATATTTTTTTGATTTTTGAATTTTTAATTATGAGAGAGAAAAACACAAAAAATACTCAATGCATGAAATTTTTAGATCAAAACCATGAATGCATGCAAGAATGCTATGAATGTCAAGATGAACACCAAGAACACTTTGAAGATCATGATGAACATCAAGAACATAATTTTGAAAAATTTTTGATGCAAAGAAAACATGCAAGACACCAAACTTAGAAATCTTTAATGCATGAAAAATATGAATGCAAAAATGCACATGAAAAACAAGAAAAGACACAAAACAAGAAAATATCAAGATCGAACAAGAGGACTTATCAAGAACAACTTGAAGATCATGAAGAACACTATGAATGCATGGATTTTCGAAAAAAATGCAAGAAAAATTTTAAAGCATGCAATAGACACCAAACTTAAAAATTAACACAAGACTCAAACAAGAAACACAAAATATTTTTAGTTTTTATGATTTTCTAATTTTTTGTATTTTTATTGAATTTTTTTCGAAAATAATGTGAGGAAAAACGAAAAATAAAAGAAAATTTTTGAAAAAGATTTTTGAAAAGAAAATTACCTAATCTGAGCAACAAGATGAACCGTCAGTTGTCCATACTCGAACAATCCCCGGCAACGGCGCCAAAAACTTGGTGGACGAAATTGTGATCACATGTTCTTTTGTATACTCTTAGGGCACTGTTTATTTTCTTGAAGTCACAACTCCGTTCAACTAACCAGCAAGTGTACTGGGTCGTCCAAGTAATAAACCTTACGTGAGTAAGGGTCGAATCCACAGAGATTGTTGGTATGAAGCAAGCTATGGTCACCTTGTAAATCTCAGTCAGGCAGATTAAATACTGATTTATGGGTTTCGAAAATAAAAATAAGAAAACAAATAATAAAAAGGATAGAAGACTTATGCAGATTCATGGGTGGAACTTCAGATAAGCGAATGGAGATGCTGCATGACTCAAGGACGCCTGCTCTCCTACTGCTCCTACTCAATCCTTCTTACTCCTTTCCATGGCAAGCTGTGTATAGGGGTTCACCATCAGCTGTGGCTACTTTCATCCTCTCGGGAAGATATCCTATGCGGCTGTCACTCGCACAGCTAATCATCTGGAGGCATCACCCATGGTTGATGGCTACATCCCATCCTCGCAGTGAAAACTAATGCTCACGCACTCTGTCACAGTACGGCTAATCACCGGTTGGTTCCCGCTCCTACTGGAATAGAATCCATTGATTCTTTTGCGTCTGTCACTAACGCCCAGCAGGTTACAAGTTTGAAGCACGTCACAGTCATTCATTACCGGAATCCTACTCGGAATACCACAGACAAGGTGAGACTTTCCAGATTCCCAGGATCCTACTCGGAACACCACAGACAAGGTTGGACTTTCCGGATCCTCATAAATGCCGCCATCTATCTAGCTTATACCACGAAGATTCTGTTGGGGAATCTAAGAGATACACATTCAAGCTCTGTTGCATGTAGAACGGAAGTGGTTGTCAATCACGCGCGTTCATAAGTGAGAATGATAATGAGGGTTATTTACTCATCACCTTCATCATGTTCTTGGGTGCGAATGAATATCTTGGAATAAGAATAAGAGAGATTTGAATAAAAGAAAATAGAACTTCATTAATCTTTGAGGTACAGCAGAGCTCCACACCCTTAATCTATGGTGTGCAGAAACTCCACCGTTGAAAATACATAAGTGAAAGAGGTTCAGGCATGGCCGAATGGCCAGCTGGTGCACGAAATTGTGATCACTACAACTTCGCACAACTAACCAGCAAGTGCACTGGGTCGTCCAAGTAATACCTTACGTGAGTAAGGGTCGATCCCACGGAGATTGGTGGTATGAAGCAAGCTATGGTCATCTTGTAAATCTCAGTCAGGCAGACTCAAATGGGTATGGTGATTAACGAAAATAACATAAAAGATAAAGATAGAGATACTTATGTATATCATTGGTGTAAGAGCTTCAGACAAGCGTATGAAGATGCCTTCCCTTCCGTCTCTCTGCTTTCTTACTGTCTTCATCCAATCCTCCTTACTCCCTTCCATGGCAAGCTCATGTAGGGTCTCACTGTTGTCAGCAGCTACCTCCCATCCGCGCAGTGAAAGCTAATGCACGCACTCTGTCACAGTACTGCCAATCACCGGTTTGGTTCCCTCCCCTACCGGAATAGAATCACTCTTTTGCATCTGTCACTAACGCCCAGTAGGTTACAGGTTTGAAGCACGTCACAGTCATTCAATCATTGAACCCTACTCAGAATACCACAGACAAGGTTAGACCTTCCGGATTCTCTTGAATGCTGCCATCAGTTCTTGCCTATACCACGAAGACTCTGATCTCACGGAATGGCTGGCTCGTTTGTCAGGCGAGCACTCGGTTGTCAGGCGATCAACCATGCATCATGCAATCAGGAATCCAAGAGATATTCACTAAGTCTCAGATGCTTGTAGAACAAGAATGGTTGTCAGTCACCTTGTTCATGGGTGAGAATGGTGATGGGCGTCAATCATCACCTTCATCATGTTGAAGAACAAGTGATATCTTGGTAAAAGAACAAGCGGAATTGAATGGAAGAACAATAGTAATTGCATTAATACTCGAGGTACAGCAGAGCTCCACACCTTAATCTATGGTGTGTAGAAACTCCACCGTTGAAAATACATAAGAACAAAAGTGATCATTGGTTTCTGCCCCAGAGAGGGAACCAGAAGGACCAAGATGTCTAATACAATAGTAAAAGGTCCTACTTATAGAAAACTAGTAGCCTAGGGTGTACAAAGATGAGTAAATGACATAAAAATCCACTTCCGGGCCCACTTGGTGTGTGCTTGGGCTGAGCAATGAAGCATTTTCGTGTAGAGACGTTTTCTGGAGTTAAACGCCAGCTTTCATGCCAGTTTGGGCGTTTAACTCCAAGTTTTATGCCAGTTCCGGCGTTTAACGCTGGAATTTCTGTAGGTGACTTTGAACGCCGGTTTGGGCCATCAAATCTTGGGCAAAGTATGGACTATTATATATTGCTGGAAAGCCCAGGATGTCTACTTTCCAACGCCGTTGAGAGCGCACCAATTGGGCTTCTGTAGCTCCAGAAAATCCACTTCGAGTGCAGGGAGGTCAGAATCCAACAGCATCTGCAGTCCTTTTCAGTCTCTGAATCAGATTTTTGCTCAGGTCCCTCAATTTCAGCCAGAAAATACCTGAAATCACAGAAAAACACACAAACTCATAGTAAAGTCCAGAAAAGTGAATTTTAACTAAAAACTAATAAAAATATACTAAGAACTCAACTAAAACTACTAAAAACATACTAAAAACAATGCCAAAAAGCGTACAAATTATCCGCTCATCACAACACCAAACTTAAATTGTTGCTTGTCCCCAAGCAACTGAAAATCAAATAAGATAAAAAGAAGATAATATACTATAGACTCCAAATTATCAATGAAACTAAGCTCCAAATTAGATGAGCGGGACTAGTAGCTTTTTGCCTCCGAACAGTTTTGGCATCTCACTTTATCCTTTGAAATTCAGAATGATTGGCTTCTTTAGGAACTCAGAATCCAGATAGTGTTATTGATTCTCCTAGTTAAGTATGATGATTCTTGAACACAGCTACTTATTGAGTCTTGGCTGTGGCCCAAAGCACTCTGTCTTCCAGTATTACCACCGGATACATACATGCCACAGACACATAATTGGGTGAACCTTTTTCAGATTGTGACTCAGCTTTGCTAAAGTCCCCAATTAGAGGTGTCCAGGGTTCTTAAGCACACTCTTATTGCCTTGGATCACAACTCTATTTCTTTCTTTTTCTTTCTTTTCTTCTCTTTTTTTTCGGTTTTTTTTTTTTCGTTTGCTTCCTTCTTTTTTTTTTTTGTATTCACTGCTTTTTCTTGCTTCAAGAATCATTTTTATGATTTTTCAGATCCTCAATAACATGTCTCATTTTTCATCATTCTTTCAAGAGCCAACAATTTTAACATTCATGAACAACAAATTCAAAAGACATATGCACTGTTCAAGCATACATTCAGAAAACAAAAAGTATTGTCACCACATCAAACTAATTAAGCTAGTTTTAAAGATGAATTTGAAATCCTGTACTTCTTGTTCTTTTGTGATAAAAACAGTTTTCATTTAAGAAAGGTGATGGATTCATAGGACATTCATAACTTTAAGGCATAGACACTAAGACACTAATGATCATAAGACACAAACATGGATAAACATAAAGCACTAAAATTCGAAAAACAGAAGAATAAAGAACAAGGAGATTAAAGAACGGGTCCACCTTAGTGATGGCGGTTCTTTCTTCTTCTTGAAGATCCTATGGAGTGCTTGAGCTCCTCAATGTCTCTTCCTTGTCTTTGTTGCTCCTCTCTCATGATTCTTTGATCTTCTCTAATTTCATGGAGGGTGATGGAGTGTTCTTGGTGCTCCACCCTTAGTTGTCCCATGTTGGAACTTTAATTCTTCTAGGGAGGTGTTCAGTTGCTCCCAATAGTCTTGTGGAGGAAAGTGCATCCCTTGAGGTATCTCAGGGATCTCTTGATGAGAGGGGTCTCTTGTTTGCTCCATCTTCTTCTTAGTGATGGGCTTGAGGTCATGCCTTCTCAGTTGAACCGGCTTTGGATGCCATAAATGGTTATGGAAAAACAAAAAGCAATGCTTTTACCACACCAAACTTAAAAGGTTTGCTCGTCCTCGAGCAAAAGAAGAAAGAAAAGAGTAGAAGAAGAAAAAAATGGAGGAGAGGGAGATGGCTTTGTGGTTCGGCCAAAAGAGGGGGAGAAGTGGTGTTTGATGAAGGATGGATGTGAGTGGTGAAGAGGAGGAGATGTTGAGGTGATTGATGAATGGGGGAAGAAGAGAGAGAGTGATGGTGGGGTCCTGTGGGGTCCACAGATCCTGTGGTGTCAAGGAAAAGTCATCCCTGCACCAAATGTTGCTCAAAATCACGTTTTGAGCTATTTCTGGCGTTAAACGCCGGGCTGGTGCCCATTCCTGGCGTTTAACGCCAGGTTGTTGCCCTTTACTGGCGTTTAACGCCAGTCTGGTGCCCCTTTCTGGCGTTAAACGCCCAGAATGGTGCCAGACTGGGCGTTAAACGCCCAACAGCTAGCATTACTGGCGTTTGAACGCCAGCTTCTTCTCCTCCAGGGTGTGCTGTTTTTCTTCCTGATTTTCATTCTGTTTTTGCTTTTTTCATTGTTTTTGTGACTTCTTATGATCATCAATCTACAAAAAAAAGATAAAATAACAAAAGAAAATAGTAAACTATAAAACATTGGGTTGCCTCCCAACAAGCGCTTCTTTAATGTCATTAGCTTGACAGAGGTCTCTCATGGAGCCTCAGAAATACTCAGAACCGTGTTGGAACCTCTCAACACCAAACTTAGAGTTTGAATGTGGGGGTTCAACACCAAACTTAGAGTTTGGTTGCGGCCTCCCAACACCAAACTTAGAGTTTGACTATGGGGGCTCTGCTTGGCTCTGTTTTGAGAGAAGCTCTTCATGCTTCCTCTCCATGATGATAGAGGGGTGTCCTTGGGCCTTAAACACCAAGGATTCTCCATTCACTTGAATGATCAACTCTCCTCTATCAACATCAATCACAGCCTTTGCTGTGGCTAGGAAGGGTCTGCCAAGGATGATGGATTCATCCATGCACTTCCCAGTCTCTAGGACTATGAAATCAGTAGGGATGTAATGGTCTTCAATCTTCACCAAAACATTCTCTACAAGTCCATGAGCTTGTTTTCTTGAGTTGTCTGCCATCTCTAGTGAGATTTTTGCAGCTTGTACCTCAAAGATCCTTAGCTTCTCCATTACTGAGAGAGGCATGAGGTTTACACTTGACCCTAAGTCACACAGAGCCTTCTTGAAGGTCATGGTGCCTATGGTACAAGGTATGGAAAACTTCCCAGGATCCTGTCTCTTTTGAGGTAATTTCTGCCTAGACAAGCCATCCAGTTCTTTGGTGAGCAAAGGAGGTTCATCCTCCCAAGTCTCATTTCCAAATAACTTGTCATTTAGCTTCATGATTGCTCCAAGGTATTTAGCAACTTGCTCTTCAGTGACATACTCATCCTCTTCAGAGGAAGAATAATCATCAGAGCTCATGAAAGACAGAAGTAAATCCAATGGAATCTCTATGGTCTCATTTTGAGCCTCAGATTCCCATGGTTCCTCATTAGGGAACTCTTTGGAGGCTAGTGCACGCCCATTGAGGCCTTCCTCAGTGGCGTCCACTTCCTCTCTTCCCTCTCTAGATTCGGCCATGGTTATGGCTTTGCACTCTCCTTTTGGATTTTCTTCTGTATTGCTTGGAAGAGTGCTTGGAGGGAGTTCAGTAATTTTCTTGCTCAGCTGTCCCACTTGTGCTTCCAAATTCCTAATGGAAGACCTTGTTTCAGTCATGAAACTTTGAGTGGTTTTTATTAGATCAGAGACCATGCTTGCTAAGTCAGAGGTATTCTGCTTAGAACTCTCTGTCTGTTGCTGAGAAGATGATGGAAAAGGCTTGCTATTGCTAAACCTGTTTCTTCCACCATTATTGTTATTGAAACCTTGTTGAGGTCTCTCTTGATTCTTCCATGAGAGATTTGGGTGATTTCTCCATGAAGAGTTATAGGTGTTACCATAGGGTTCTCCTAGGTAATTCACCTCTTCCATTGAAGGGTTCTCAAGATCATAAGCTTCTTCCTCAGATGAAGCCTCCTTAGTACTGTTTGGTGCATTTTGCATTCCAGACAGACTTTGAGAAATCAGATTGACTTGTTGAGTCAATATTTTATTCTGAGCCAAAATGGCGTTCAGAGTGTCAATCTCAAGAACTCCTTTCTTCTGACTAGTCCCATTGTTCACAGGATTTCTTTCAGAAGTGTACATGAATTGGTTATTTGCAACCATTTCAATCAATTCTTGAGCTTCTGCAGGCGTCTTCTTCAGATGAAGAGATCCTCCAGCAGAGCTATCCAAAGACATCTTGGATAGTTCTGAGAGACCATCATAGAAAATACCTATGATGCTCCATTCAGAAAGCATGTCTGAGGGACATCTTCTGATTAATTGTTTGTATCTTTCCCAAGCTTCATAGAGGGATTCTCCATCCTTCTGTCTGAAGGTTTGGACTTCCACTCTAAGCTTACTCCATCTTTGTGGTGGAAAGAACTTTGCCAAGAAGGCATTGACTAGCTTTTCCCAAGAGTCCAGGCTTTCTTTAGGTTGAGAATCCAACCATATTCTAGCTCTGTCTCTTACAGCAAAAGGGAATAGCATCAGTCTATAGACCTCAGGGTCAACCCCATTAGTCTTGACTGTGTCACAGATTTGCAAGAATTCAGCTAAGAACTGATGAGGATCTTCCATTGGAAGTCCATGGAACTTGCAATTCTGTTGCATTAGAGAAACTAATTGAGGCTTAAGCTCAAAGTTTGTTTGCTCCAATGGCAGGGATAGAGATGCTTCTCCCATAGAAGTTGGGAGTAGGTGCAGTAAAGTCACCCAGCACCTTCCTTGCATTGTTGGCATTGTTATTATTTTCGTCTGTCATGGGTTCTTCTTCTTTGAAGAATTCGGTCAGGTCCTCAACAGAGAGTTGTGCCTTAGCTTCTCTTAGCTTTCGCTTCAAGGTCCTCTCAGGTTCAGGGTCAGCTTCAACAAGAATGCCTTTGTCTTTGTTCCTGCTCATATGAAAGAGAAGAGAACAAGAAAATATGGAATCCTCTATGTCACAGTATAGAGATTCCTTGAGGTGTCAGAGGAAGAAAAATGAAAGACAGAGGTAGAAAATTCGAACTTATTAAAGAAGATGAAGTTCGAATTTTGTATTAAGGAATAGTGTTAGTCCATAAACAGAAGGATGTGAGAAGAGGAGAAGTAATTTTCGAAAATTAAGTAAAAAAAATTTTGAAAACATTTTGAAAAACACTAATTGATTCTCAAAAACTAAGAATAGAAAAAGAATCAAGTGATTTTTGAAAAAGATTTGAAATTAGAAATCAAAAAGATATGATTGAAAACTTATTTTGAAAAAGATGTGATTGAAAAATTATGGTTTTTTTTAAAAAAATATGATTGAAAAGATATGATTTGAAAACAATTTTAAAAGATATGATTTGAAAACAATTTTAAAAGATTTGATTTGAAAACAATTTTAAAAAGATATGATTTTAAAAATTAATGACTTGCCTAACAAGAAAAGATATGATTCAAACATAAAACCTTCCTCAACAGAAAAGGCAAAAAATGTTCAATCAAATCATTAATTGTTAGTAAGTATCTTTGAAAAAGGAAAGAAATTGATTTTGAAAATATTTGATTGAAAAGATATGATTTGAAAAAGATTTGATTTTGAAAAACTTTGAAAACTTGAAAAAAAATTGATTTTGAAAACAAAATCTTCCCCCTTTGCCATCTTGGCGTTAAACGCCCAGAATGGTGCACATTCTGGCGTTTAACGCCCAAACTACTACCCTTTTGGGCGTTAAACGCCCAGCAGGGCACCCTGGCTGGCGTTTAAACGCCAGTCTGCCTTCTTCACTGGGCATTTTTGAATGCTCAGCTTTTTCTGTATAATTCCTCTGCAGCATGTTCTGAATCTTCAATTCTTTGTATCATTGACTTGAAAAGACTCAAATAAAAAATATTTTTGGATTTTTAATAATAAGAAATAATCAAAATGCAACTAAAATCAAATAACAATGCATGCAAGACACCAAACTTAGCAGTTTGTATATATGAGAAACAACAAAACACTCAAGTCAATAGAATTCAAAGATCAAAACAAGAAAATCATCAAGAACAACTTGAAGATTAATGAAGACACATGCATAAATTCGAAAAATGCAATAAGAACAGAAACATGCAATTGACACCAAACTTAAAATGAGACTCTAGACTCAAACAAGAAATATTTTTGGTTTTTTATGATTTGTAATTTTTTTTTTTGGTTTTTTCGAAAATTAGGTGAAAAGAAAAATAAAGGTATCAAAATTCTTAATGAGAATTCCAGGAATCATGCAATGTTAGTCTAAAGCTTTAGTCTAAAGGAATTAGACATGGCCGGCTAAGCTTCAGCAGGACATTGCATTCAAGAGCTAAATTGATGATGATCAATCAGCTTTGGTGATGATAAGAACATCACCTTGAAACACTAGAATTCATTCTTAAGAATTCTGAAGAAAAATAATACCTAATCTAAGCAACAAGATGAACCGTCAGTTGTCCATACACAAGAACAATCCCCGGCAACGGCGCCAAAAACTTGGTGCACGAAATTGTGATCACTACAACTTCGCACAACTAACCAGCAAGTGCACTGGGTCGTCCAAGTAATACCTTACGTGAGTAAGGGTCGATCCCACGGAGATTGGTGGTATGAAGCAAGCTATGGTCATCTTGTAAATCTCAGTCAGGCAGACTCAAATGGATATGGTGATGAACGAAAATAACATAAAAGATAAAGATAGAGATACTTATGTATATCATTGGTGTAAGAGCTTCAGACAAGCGTATGAAGATGCCTTCCCTTCCGTCTCTCTGCTTTCTTACTGTCTTCATCCAATCCTCCTTACTCCCTTCCATGGCAAGCTCATGTAGGGTCTCACTGTTGTCAGCAGCTACCTCCCATCCGTGCAGTGAAAGCTAATGCACGCACTCTGTCACAGTACTGCCAATCACCGGTTTGGTTCCCTCCCCTACCGGAATAGAATCACTCTTTTGCGTCTGTCACTAACGCCCAGTAGGTTACAGGTTTGAAGCACGTCACAGTCATTCAATCATTGAATCCTACTCAGAATACCACAGACAAGGTTAGACCTTCCGGATTCTCTTGAATGCTGCCATCAGTTCTTGCCTATACCACGAAGACTCTGATCTCACGGAATGGCTGGCTCGTTTGTCAGGCGAGCACTCGGTTGTCAGGCGATCAACCATGCATCATGCAATCAGGAATCCAAGAGATATTCACTAAGTCTCAGATGCTTGTAGAACAAGAATGGTTGTCAGTCACCTTGTTCATGGGTGAGAATGGTGATGGGCGTCAATCATCACCTTCATCATGTTGAAGAACAAGTGATATCTTGGTAAAAGAACAAGCGGAATTGAATGGAAGAACAATAGTAATTGCATTAATACTCGAGGTACAGCAGAGCTCCACACCTTAATCTATGGTGTGTAGAAACTCCACCGTTGAAAATACATAAGAACAAAAGTGATCATTGGTTTCTGCCCCAGAGAGGGAACCAGAAGGACCAAGATGTCTAATACAATAGTAAAAGGTCCTACTTATAGAAAACTAGTAGCCTAGGGTGTACAACGATGAGTAAATGACATAAAAATCCACTTCTGGGCCCACTTGGTGTGTGCTTGGGCTGAGCAATGAACAATTTTCGTGTAGAGACGTTTTCTGGAGTTAAACGCCAGCTTTCATGCCAGTTTGGGCGTTTAACTCCAAGTTTTATGCCAGTTCCGGCGTTTAACGCTGGAATTTCTGTAGGTGACTTTGAACGCCGGTTTGGGCCATCAAATCTTGGGCAAAGTATGGACTATTATATATTGCTGGAAAGCCCAGGATGTCTACTTTCCAACGCCGTTGAGAGCGCGCCAATTGGGCTTCTGTAGCTCCAGAAAATCCACTTCGAGTGCAGGGAGGTCAGAATCCAACAGCATCTGCAGTCCTTTTCAGTCTCTGAATCAGATTTTTGCTCAGGTCCCTCAATTTCAGCCAGAAAATACCTGAAATCACAGAAAAACACACAAACTCATAGTAAAGTCCAGAAAAGTGAATTTTAACTAAAAACTAATAAAAATATACTAAGAACTCAACTAAAACTACTAAAAACATACTAAAAACAATGCCAAAAAGCGTACAAATTATCCGCTCATCACAATTTGCAATCCCGCACAACTAACCAGCAAGTGCACTGGGTCGTCCAAGTAATACCTTGCGTGAGCAAGGGTCGATCCCACGAAGATTGTCGGCTTGAAGCAAGCTATGGTTATCTTGTAAATCTTAGTCAGGATATCAGAAATTATCAGGATTGATTGTAAAAAGCAAAAGAACATGTAATGGTTACTTGTATTGCAGTAATGGAGAATAGGTTGAGGTTTGGAGATGCTCCATCTTCCGAATCTCTGCTTTCCTACTGTCTTCTTCATCAAACACGCATGTCTCCTTCCATGGCAAGCTCGTGTAGGGTCTCCCTGTTGTCAGCAGCTACCTCCCATCCGCGCAGTGAAAGCTAATGCACACACTCTGTCACAGTGCTGCCAATCACCGGTTTGGTTCCCTCCCCTACCGGAATAGAATCACTCTTTTGCGTCTGTCACTAACGCCCAGTAGGTTACAGGTTTGAAGCACGTCACAGTCATTCAATCATTGAATCCTACTCAGAATACCACAGACAAGGTTTAGACCTTCCGGTTTCTCTTGAATGCTGCCATCAAGTCCTGCCTATACCACGAAGATTCCGATTAAAGAACCCAAGAGATAACTACTCAATCTAAGATAGAACAGAGGTGGTTATCAGGCACGTGTCCATGGTTGAGAATGATGATGATTGTCACGGATCATCACATTCATCCGGATTAAGAACAAGTGTTATCTTAGAATGGAAGCAAGCATGATTGAATAAGAAACAGTAGTAATTGCATTAATCCATCAAGACACAGCAGAGCTCCTCACCCCCAACCATGGGGTTTAGAAACTCATGCTGTGGAAGAAAATGTGTACAATGTCATAAGGTCACATCCGGTACTGATTACAATGTAAAAAGGTCCTATAAGTAGTAAACTAGTATCCTAAGGTTTACAGAAATGAGTAAATGACAGAAAAATCCACTTCCTGGCCCACTTGGTGTGTGCTTGGGCTGAGCAATGAAGGAAATTCGTGTAGAGACCTTTTCTGGAGTTAAACGCCAGTTCTCATGCCAGTTTGGGCGTTTAACTCCAACTTTTATTCCAGTTCCGGCGTTTAACGCTGGAATTTCTGAGGCCGGATTGCTACGCGGGTTTGGGCCATCAAATCTTAAACAAAGTATAGACTATTATATATTGCTGGAAAGCCCAGGATGTCTACTTTCCAATGCCGTTGAGAGCGCGCCAATTGGGCTTCTGTAGCTCCAGAAAATCCACTTCGAGTGCAGGGAGGTCAGAATCCAACAGCATCTGCAGTCCTTTTCAGTCTCTGGATCAGATTTTTGCTCAGGACCCTCAATTTCAGTCAGAAAATACCTGAAATTACAGAAAAACACACAAACTCATAGTAAAGTCCAGAAAAGTGAATTTTAATTAAAAACTAATAGAAATATACTAAAAACTAACTAAAAGATACTAAAAACATACTAAAAACAAAGCCAAAAAGCATACAAATTATCCGCTCATCAATTGCACAGACCAAAAGGCATCCTCCTGTAGGCAAACACGCCTGAAGGGCAGGTGAATGCTGTTTTCTCTTGGTCCTGGGGATCTACTGCAATTTGGTTATAGCCTGAATAGCCATCCAAAAAGCAGTAATAATCATGACCAGCTAATCTTTCTAGCATTTGGTCTATGAATGGTAAAGGAAAATGATCCTTTCTGGTGGCTGTATTGAGCCTTCTGTAGTCAATACACATGCGCCACCCTGTGACTGTCCTTGTAGGAACCAGTTCATTTTTTTCATTATGAACCACTGTCATGCCTCCCTTTTTGGGAACAACTTGGACAGGGCTCACCCAGGGGCTATCAGAAATAGGATAAATAATCCCAGCCTCTAGTAATTTAGTGACCTCTTTCTGCACCACCTCCTTCATGGCAGGATTTAGCCTCCTCTGTGGTTGAACCACTGGTTTGGCATTATCCTCCAATAGGATCTTGTGCATGCATCTAGCTGGGCTAATGCCCTTAAGATCACTTATGGACCACCCAAGAGCTGTCTTGTGTGTCCTCAGCACTTTAATCAGTGCTTCCTCTTCCTGTGGATTTAAAGCAGAGCTTATAATCACTGGAAAAGTGTCACCCTCTCCCAGAAATGCATATTTCAGGGATGATGGTAGTGGTTTGAGTTCAGGCTTAGGAGGCTTATCCTCCTCCTGAGGAATTTTCGAAAATTCCTTTGCCTCCTCTGGCTCTTCCTGATCAGTTTGAGCATCTTTGAAGATGTCCTCAAGCTCTGATTCTAGGCTTGCAGCCATATTGATCTCTTCTACCAGAGAGTCAATAATGTCAGCGTCCATGCAGTCCTCTGGTGTGTCTGGATGCTGCATAGCTTTTACAGCATTCAACTTGAACTCATCCTCATTGACTCTCAGGGTTACTTCCCCTTTTTGTACATCAATGAGAGTTCGTCCAGTTGCTAGGAAAGGTCTTCCTAGAATGAGAGTTGCACTCTTGTGCTCCTCCATTTCCAGCACCACAAAGTCAGTTGGAAAGGCAAATGGCCCAACCTTTACAATCATGTCCTCTATTATGCCTGATGGGTGTTTAATGGAGCCATCAGCAAGTTGGAGGCATATCCTGGTTGGTTTGATGTCTCCAATCAACCCAAGCTTTCTGATAGTGGATGCAGGAATTAGATTGATGCTTGCTCCAAGATCACATAAAGCTATCTTGGTGCAAGTGCCTTCTAATGTGCATGGTATCAGAAAGCTTCCAGGATCTTGAAGCTTTTCTGGTAAGCTTTTTAGAATGACTGCACTGCATTCTTTAGTGAGAAACACTTTTTCAGTTTCTCTCCAATCCTTCTTATGACTTAAGATTTCCTTCATGAAGTTAGCATAAGAAGGTATTTGCTCAAGTGCCTCTGTAAATGGAATCTTTATTTCAAGAGTCCTTAAATAATCTGCAAAGCGGGCAAATTGCTTATCCTGTTCCGCCTTGCGGAGTTTCTGAGGATAAGGCATCTTGGCTTGATATTCTTCAACCTTAGATGCTGCAGGTTTATTCCTTACAGAAGTGGTTGAAGAAGCCTTGTTAGAGGGATTACTGTCAGCACTCTCAGGTGTCTGATTTTCCCTTGGCGTTTGGACGCCAGGAATGAGTGGAAAATGGGCGTTTAACGCCAACTTTTCCCCCTTTTCTGGCGTTTGAACGCCAGAACTGGGCAAGGAATGGGCGTTTAACGCCTGCTTTCCTTCCCTTTCTGGCGTTTGAACGCCAATATTCCTCTCTGGGCTCTTACTGTCCTCAGAGGGATTTTGAACAGTGGGTTGGTTGTCCTCTGTCATTTGTTCCTTATTTGGCTTTTTGCTCTTTTGAACAGTGTTATTCAAGGTCTTTCCACTCCTCAATTGAACTGCTTGGCACTCCTCTGTTATTTGTTTAGATATTTGCTGTTTTGCTTGATTCAACTGTAGTTCTATGCTCTTATTAGCAACTTTAGTTTCATGGAGCATCTCTTTAAATTCTGCTAACTGTTCTGTCATCAGGAGCAGTTGTTGATTAAGCTCCATTATCTGTTCTTGAGGATCAGAGTCAGTGACTACTGTCATGACTTCCTCTTCTGGAGAGAACTCATTGCTAGAGTACAGATATTGGTTTCTAGCAACAGTGTCTATAAGCTCTTGAGCTTCTTCAATTGTCTTCCTCATGTGTATAGATCCACCAGCTGAGTGGTCTAAAGACATCTGAGCTTTTTCTGTAAGCCCATAGTAGAAAATGTCTAACTGTACTCACTCTGAAAATATTTCAGAGGGACATTTTCTTAGCATACCTCTATACCTCTCCCAGGCATTATAAAGGGATTCATTATCCTCTTGTTTAAAGCCTTGGATGTCCAGCCTTAGCTGTGTCATCCTTTTTGGAGGGTAAAAATGATTCAGGAATTTGTCTGATAACTGTTTCCATGTCTTTATGCTTGCTGTAGGTTGGTTGTTTAACCACCTTTTAGCTTGATCTTTTACAGCAAATGGAAACAGTAATAGTCTGTAGACATCCTGATCTACCTCTTTATCATGTACTGTGTCAGCAATTTGTAAGAACTGTGCCAGAAACTCAGTGGGTTCTTCCTGTGGAAGACCGGAATACTGGCAATTTTGCTGCACTATGATAATGAGTTGAGGATTTAGCTCAAAGCTGCTTGCTTTGATGGGAGGTATACAGATGCTACTCCCATATGCAGCTGTAATGGGGTTAGCATAAGACCCCAGAGTCCTCTTGGACTGATTAATTCCACTTAAGTCCATAATGGACAAAAGGGAAATGAGAATGATTGCAAAGAGATAAATTTTGCTTACTTTTAAATTTTTTTTTTTGAAATAACCGAAAAAATAAAATACAATAAAACAAAATAAAAGGAAAATAAAATAAAATTCGAAAATTAAAAATAAAATAAGATCAAAGCAAATTGAGAACTGAATCAATTAGTGAAAAAAAAGATTTTGAAAACAGCAATTAAGAAGATATGATTGAAAAATTTTTATGAAAAAGATTTGATTTTTAAAAAGAGGAAAGAGAAAAACAGCAAAAAGACACCAAACTTAAAATTTTTAGAAATCAAACACTAATTTTTTTTCGAAAATTTTAAAGAGAAAAACACAAAGAGGACACCAAACTCAGAATTTTTATGAATCAAAAAGGGACTTAAGAACATGCAAAAACGAAAATCAAGAGAAAAATAAAAGCATGCAAAAGACACCAAACTTAGAATATGAAACTAGACTCAACTAAAAAGACTCTAAACCAACAAAAAAAAAATCCTAATCTAAGCAACAAGATAAGCCGTCAGTTGTCCAAACTCGAACAATCCCCGGCAACGGCGCCAAAAACTTGGTGCACTAAATTGCAATAACACTTTTGCAACCCCGCACAACTAACCAGCAAGTGCACTGGGTCGTCCAAGTAATACCTTGCGTGAGCAAGGGTCGATCCCACGGAGATTGTCGGCTTGAAGCAAGCTATGGTTATCTTGTAAATCTTAGTCAGGATATCAGAAATTATCAGGATTGATTGTAAAAAGTAAAAGAACATGAAATGGTTACTTGTATTGCAGTAATGAAGAATAGGTTGAGGTTTGGAGATGCTCCATCTTCTGAATCTCTGCTTTCCTACTGTCTTCTTCATCAAACACGCAAGCCTCCTTCCATGGCAAGCTCATGTAGGGTTTCACCGTTGTCAATGGCTACCTCCCATCCTCGCAGTGAAAGCTAATGCACGCACTCTGTCACAGTACTGCCAATCACCGGTTTGGTTCCCTCCCCTACCGGAATAGAATCCCTCTTTTGCGCCTGTCACTAACGCCCAGTAGGTTACAGGTTTGAAGCACGTCACAGTCATTCAATCATTGAATCCTACTCAGAATACCACAGACAAGGTTTAGACCTTTCGGATTCTCTTGAATGCTGCCATCAGGTCCTGCCTATACCACGAAGATTCCGATTAAAGAACCCAAGAGATAACTACTCAATCTAAGATAGAACAGAGGTGGTTGTCAGGCACGTGTTCATAGTTGAGAATGATGATGATTGTCACGGATCATCACATTCATCCGGATTAAGAACAAGTGTTATCTTAGAATCGAAGCAAGCATGATTGAATAAGAAACAGTAGTAATTGCATTAATCCAACAAGACACAGCAGAGCTCCTCACCCCCAACCATGGGGTTTAGAGGCTCATACTGTGGAAAGAAACGTTTACAAAATGTTATGGGGTCATAAGGTACGGATACAATGTCAAAAGATCCTATAAGTAGTAAACTAGTGTCCTAAGGTTTACAGAATTGAGTAAATGACAGAAAAATCCACTTCCGGGCCCACTTGGTGTGTGCTTGGGCTGAGCAATGAAGGAATTTCGTGTAGAGACCTTTTCTGGAGTTAAACGCCAGCTTTCATGCCAGTTTGGGCGTTTAACTCCAAATTTTATGCCAGTTCCGGCGTTTAACGCTAGAATTTCTGTAGGTGACTTTGAGCGCCGGTTTGGGCCATCAAATCTTGGGCAAAGTATGGACTATTATATATTTCTGGAAAGCCCAGGATGTCTACTTTCCAATGCCGTTGAGAGCGCGCCAATTGGGCTTCTGTAGCTCCAGAAAATCCACTTCGAGTGCAGGGAGGTCAGAATCCAACAGCATCTGCAGTCCTTTTAAGTCTCTGGATCAGATTTTTGCTCAGGACCCTCAATTTCAGTCAGAAAATACCTGAAATTACAGAAAAACACACAAACTCATAGTAAAGTCCAGAAAAGTGAATTTCAATTAAAAACTAATAAAAACATACTAAAAACTAACTAAAAGATACTAAAAACATACTAAAAACAATGCCAAAAAGCATACAAATTATCCGCTCATCACCAACCAACTAACCAAAACACCTACCATCATCCATCAACACCCCAAAACCAACCAATCTCACAAGACTCTCAGAGGATCACTAATCTAGAACTGCTCATGGAGAAGATGATGAAGAACCAAGAATTGACAACAAAGAACCATGAAGCTTCCATGAAGAGCCTAGAAAGGCAGATTGGACAAATCTCCAAGCAGATTTCTATTGAAAGACCTTCAAGCTTACTACCAAGTGATACTATTCCTAATCCAAAAGAAGAATGCAAAGTCGTGCAATTAAGGAGTGGAAAGACATTGGTGGATGGCAACCAAGGGGCAACCCAGAAACCTACAGAAAGTGACAAAGAGTCAACAGAAAAAGATGGAGCTAACAACAAGGACATAACAAGCAAGAATGTTCCAGAAAAGCTCACAGAAGAAAACAACCAACCAAAGAACTTAAAGAAGGGAAAGCAGAACATGGAAGAACCAAATTTAAAACAGCAGCAAGTGGAAAAGAGTCCCACACCTTCACTACCCTATCCACAGAGATTCCAAAAAGAAGCAAAGGATCAACATTTCCACAAATTCCTTGAGACTTTTAAGAAGCCGGAAATCAATATACCGTTGGCTGAGGCATTAGAGCAAATGCCTCTATATGCCAAGTTCTTAAAGGAGCTCATCAATAAGAAAAGAAGTTGGAATGAGAAGGAGACTGTAATGCTCAGTGAAGAATGCAGTGCACTAATCAAAAAAGGGCTCCCTCCCAAGCTTGAAGATCCTGGAGGTTTCTTCCTACCTTGCACTATTGGAAGCCTATTCATCAACAAGGGGATGTGTGACTTAGGAGCAAGTATAAATCTAATTCCATCTTCCTTAGTAAGAAAGCTTGGCATAGGAGAGGTGAAACCAATACAGATGTCCTTGGAATTGGTGGACCAATCAGTGGTATATCCAAAAGGGTTGATTGAGAACCTTTTAGTTAAGGTTGACAAGTTCATCTTTCCTGCAGACTTTGTGATCTTAGATTCATTAGAGAATGAGAATGACTCCATAATACTTGGTCGACCATTTTTGGCCACTGCTAGAGCCATTGTAGATATAGAGCAGGGAGAGCTAACCCTCAGGATGCATGAAGAGAGCATCACCTTGAAAGTGTTTCCAGAATCACAAAGTAATGAAGAAACAAGCAAAACAAGTGACTGTCTTCCAAGGCAAGCAACCACCAACACAGTAGAACAGAAGAGTGAGCAGGTACAAGGAGGGGAAGGAATTCAAGAAGAGGCTGGGATGATAAAAAAAAGGGAGGTATCACAACTCAATCACTGTCAAAGGAGACAGATCAACAAGAAAGAAAAAGAAGAAAAACAAGAAGAAGGCTTACAAAGGGTGGAAGAATAAAAAAATTCCAACTGAAGGATTCTCCAAAGGTGACAAAGTACAATTAGTATATCAACAGCTGGGAACAGAAGATCATTACACTGTCAACCAAGTACTCTCTCTTGAGCACATTGAAATTGAGCATCAAGGCACACAGAGAAAGCTCACAGTGAGAGGGGACAAGCTGAGACATCACCAGCATCAACCACCTTAAAGGGAGTTCAATGTCAAGCTAGTGACAATAAAAGAGCGCTTCATGGGAGGCAACCCATGATTTAAGATTCTTGTCCTGCCTTTCATTCAATAAGTTGTGATTACCTGAGCATGATTTTGAACCTTCATATAAATACATACATTGTTTTGAAGCATATGTCAGACTTCTAAGTTTGGTGTGCCTTAAGATACACCCAAACTTGTTTTTCAAAAAAAAAAAAAAGGGGGGAGTTTATTCTTAGAACATATGCATAGTCATTTTTGATGAAGCATATGACCAAACACTAAGTTTGGTGTCTGCATGTGTAACAATGTTTAGAAGATCATTTCCTATTCATGGAATTAAAATCATACAGAGAGGGATCATGCATCATTATATTTTTGATATATATATATATATATCAATTGTGAAGAATTGACTGCATTGCTAAGCCATATTCTCAGTAAGAGATAAGTTTGGTGTTCACCAACCTTTAGCAATTCTAATTAAGGGACATAATTGATCATTTATGAAAAAGAAACAAAAACATTTTTCTTCTTTATTGCAAATCACTTACCAACGTATACATTCATATCCTAAGGCTAGCTATTTTGGTTTATTTAGGAGAAAGAGATTGAGACAAATACAAGGAGGGGCCACGGCTAGGACAAGCTAAGTGAGGAGTGGTCACATGTGCCTAGAGAAATGCACTCCTTGGGAAGCAGAATTTGCATGCATGTAGCATCGAACACCTAAATGCATGCAACCAATGAGAAGAGAATCCTCGTCAAAGCCTCAACAATGCATGCAGACCGTTCAATCCATGAACCTTCTATATGATCAACTCAATCTCAACCTTTCATGAGCACCAACGAACTCCTTCCTCATTCATTATGGTTTTGTTAGAAAGTTTAAAGAATTTGCCTATAAATAGTCGTTAGCACTAAATGGCTTACACATTCATACAAACCACCTTCACTTGTAAACCATAATCTCCTCTATTCCCAAAGCTAAAGCCAACAACTCCCTTCTCTTACACAACAAAACCGAGCATCATCCCAAACACAACACATTTTTCCTTTACTCCCACTTTTCCCTTCTTCTCACCTGAAATCTAATGGCCTCCTCAAGTTCAAAAAGAAGGCCGGGAAAGGAACCAATGGTGACCGAGCCTCCATCATATGATGCAAGAAAATTTAGGTCCCAATTCCATGAAGGAAGATATCATAGGTTCATGAAGACAAAGAATGTCATCTATGAGAAGGGCCTTGAGTTGAAGGACAGGGAATACCCCATCATGAGGCAAATCACTAAAGAAAGAAGGTGGGAACTTTTATGTGCTCCTCTTATTGACATCAGTGCAGTCATGATCAGGGAATTCTATGCAAATGCTGTAAAAGAGAACAAAGATAGTGTCCCCTATACGAGTTATGTCAGAGGAGTTGAAGTGAATTTCAGTCCAGCAGCCATCACTAGGGCCCTAAAGTTGAGAACCATAACTTATGCAGAGCCTAGTTATGAGACCAGATTGCAGATGGAAAACAATCCTGATGAGATCTTGCAAGGGTTATGTGTGGAAAATACAGACTGGGAAAGAGATTCAAAAGGAATTCCAAGCCACTTGAGGAGAATAAATCTTACTCCTATGGCCAAGGGTTGGTATGAGATAGTAAGGAGGTCTATCCTCCCTACTGGAAACGCCTCTTGGGTCACAATTAAACGAGCACTCTTGACATACTACATCCTACATGGAGGTGAAGTCAACCTCGCACAACTCATAGCCGACAGTATTCAAGAGATGGCTAACAGCACAAGTAAATCAAGTGGTCTTGGACATCCAAGTACCATCCTCAGGCTATGCAACAAAGCTGGAGTAATCTTTGAAGATGAGGACACAGAAAAAGTGAAAAAGGGGAAAGGAATCACCAAGAAGAGTATGGAAGGAATGAATGAAGAAGATGATCAAGAGGGGGTGGTAGCTCCCAGACAAAGGAGATCACAAAAAGAGGAAGGACGAAATCAAGCTCATGGTGCCATCGACATGAGCCAGCTACAAAGAACAATTGAAGAGCTATCTCAGCAACTCATGCAAGCTCAACAAGAGCAAAATCAAGGGCGCCAAGAGCAATATCTAGAGCCCCATCTAGAGTTTAGGGAGCAATATTTGAGGGATAAAGAGGAACGAGAAGCTTGGCAGCGTCAAATGGAGGAGAAGTAAGAGAGATGGCAACAACAAATGATGACTCAGCAGCAAGAGTTTCAAGCACATATTCTTGAAGGACAAAAAGAGCAATACAAAGAATTCAAAGAATCATATGATAAGCTGTACTTTAGTCAAGCTAAAACAGGGGAATATAGTCACAACCTGTATCAATGGAAGAATATTCATCACACCATGGGAGAAGTTAGATATGGGCAAAGAATGGAGAGTGATGAAAACATTCAAGCAAGGTTGGAGTACCTGACCCATAATTTGCCAACACTCAATCCACAGATCAAGCCATTTGAGCAATGCCCTGAATTTGGAGCCAAGCAACAAGCAAGGTCTCATCACTATACGGAGGTAACATTTAACAGATTGGAAGAAGTTGGGCTCTCAGGACTCTTAGATTCTGTCTGGGATAGAAGATGTCCTGGTGAAGAAATCCGAGACTATTCCAAGCTAGGGAAGAGAAAGAAGAAAAAGGGAGAATCAAGCAGCAGCCATTAGAAGGTGGCAAAGTTCTTTCATACCTCTTCTTTCATACTTCTAATAAGGAGAAGCATGTCTGAAACATGATATGCCTCCACTGTTTATTTCATTTTTATTTCATTTTCTTGTACTTTTCCTTGTTCAATAAGTAGCTAGAGAAATGATCTGCATAATGCTTGTCATCCATCACCTAGCTGAATTTTGTTTTGTTTCCCATATGCTTGAATAAAAGAGAATTGTTTGAATTGGAAAGTAAATATCCAATGTTGCATAAGTTAGAATGGAAGTTAATGGTGGTGTATGTGTTTGATTAAATGTATAACTCATGAAATAATTGCTGCATAATGTCATTTTCATTGAAGTGTGATCTAACTTGCTGTTATAAAGGTTCTTATCAGTAAAGAAAAAGCCCTTGAAAACAAAAATAAAACAGAAAGAAAAGGAAGAAGAAAAAGCTAATATGGCAAGAAAAACAAAGAATAAAGGCTGGACACCAATAGCTTGGACCCTAGGACACATGCCTGTGGTGTTCTTGTACTAGGATATGCTTGGATAAGTAAATTCTGAGGGGTATTTCAAAACCCGGTCACTTAGATCAACTGATTTGGGATGACCAATTGAAAGTCCACAATAAAGAGCAACCTAGATACAGAACATTTAGTTATCCAAAGAGATGCTGGGCATCAATGATTCTAGGAGAAAATAGTGAGCCATGTGTCTGTGGTGGAAAGATGTTTAGTAAAAAAAAATAAAGCCAAAGGCTACTACTACAACATTAGACACCAAGCCTTCAAAGAATAATAAGCTTGATAAGCAACATGAGAAAAGAAAAGTTAGCAAGGGAGCAAAGAAAGAATAAACTTTATAACAATGTATGTTATGTAACAGCAATAATAATTGAGTTGTCTTTGTCTGCATAAAAACTCCATGAATCAAGTTCTGCTATATGCCTAATAAGGATATGTTTTCTTTTCTTGTTCATTTCATTTTCTCTTAGTTTTGATGCTTGCTTGGGGACAAGCAAGAATTAAGTTTGGTGTTGTGATGACAGGTCATCATATACCCATTTTTCAAGCTAATTTCACTTGTTTTACTAGTCTTTATGCACTTTCTTGTATCTTAAGTAAGCAATTTGGAATGAAAATGCACAACTTCTTTAAATCAAGCAACCACCATTAAATTGATGCTAAATCATGAGGTTTAAGCAAGAATTAATTGATTTTTTAATGAATTATAAACCTTATGAGTTTAGAGATACTTTGAGTGGTTGTTTTGGTTTCTTGTAGGTGAAGAAAAGAAGAAAAGAGGAAGCGTGGCTTAAGAAAGCGTGGCCCAAGAGATAAGAAGTGTGGCGCATGGAAGGGAGGAAGCAAACATTGCCCTCCACAAGGGCACACTGCCCTCCAGGAGAGCAACATAATGAACCAAGCCTTGAAAGCAACATTGCCCTGCCCACAACAAGGGCGGAGCACAATTTGATGCTAAGGATCAAAGAGAGCAAAAACTCTGCCCTGTCCTCCTCAAGAGCAATATCGGGCTTCAACCAAGAAAAATTCAAAAGGAATTGCTTCATAATGCTTCCTATGGGTTTCGAACCCAAGGACAAAGAGGAAAGGAGTAGCGCTCAAGCACAATAAAATCAAGCAAAAATTAGCTTGCTTTCATTCTCCCAGGATCGAACACGGCACCATGAGGAAGCAAGGAAGTAAGCATGACTTTGGTGCCAAGAAAACCAAAGAAAAGAAGTAGCGTGTGCCTCCACCAAGTTTCGAACTAGGGACTTCACCTTTGGCACATTGCCCTGCCCTCCACAAGGGCAGGGCAGCATTTTGTGATGCATGGCCAGCACACAAGATTGGCACGCACCAAGGGAGTCTCGGCCAGCAGCAGCGCGCGCGGGCAGAATCTGGCGCACCAAGAAAACTCTGCCTGCCCTCCACAATGGCAGGGCAGCATCCTGCAGCATCACACACACCAAGCTCGCACGCAACAAGGGCCGCACACACCATTTCCTGCCCTGTCCTCCACAAGGGTAGGGCAGCCTCCTGGGAGCTACTTCCTCATGGGCTGAAATTGGATTAAAAATCCAATTAAATTCATTTCTTCACCAAATCAAAAGCCCATCCAAATTCCAAAATCCAAGAATAGAAAGTGTATAAATAGGAGATAGTTTGATGTAATTAGGACCTTCTTTTCACTTTTGACTTTTTAACCTTCTTTTCACTTTTGACTTTTGAACCTTCTTTTGATTTTTGAATTTGGAGGCTTCATTGAGAGCGAGGAACTGAGATTTCAGGGAATTGGGGAGGAGAATTGATCTCTCTTCTTCCTCGTTCTTGCTTGAGCATTTTTATTTTTCTTGTTTGAGTCTTGGGTGTGAGGAATTGAGGAATTTCTGTCTCAATCTCCATTTAAGATCTCTTTGATCATTTCACTGCATCATTGAGTTGAATCCAATTTCCTTTACTGCTTCCTCTTTAATTTCTTGTTAATTGCTTTGTGAATTTGGATCTGGGAAGGCAATTGAGATCTAGACTTTGCTATCTAGTCTCTGGAGTCCTGAGATCCCATTTTCCTTTTGGTTCTTCTGTGAACCTCTGCTGCAAATTTAATTTCCTTTTCTGTTGAGATTTAACAGAATTCAAATCATCTCTTGCTTTGATAATTGTTGCAATTTACTTTCCCTTGCTTGAATTCTGAAATCCCAGTCCTCAAATCCCTTTTCCATTCAAGCAATTTATATTTCTTACATTTTAAGTTACTGCAATTTACATTTTTTGCACTTTAAGTTTCAGTCATTTAATTTCTTGTTCTTTAAGATTCAGCTCTTTTACTTTCAGTGTTCTTTAATTTCTGCAATTCTTCCCTTCCCCCTTTACATTTTCTGTCATTTACTTACTGTTGGATACAAAATCACTCAACCAATACTTGATTCGCTTGACTAAATCAACCCCCGAACTAAAATTGCTCAATCCTTCAATCCCTGTGGGATCGACCTCACTCCCGTGAGTTTTATTACTTGATGCGACCCGGTACACTTGCCGGTGAGTTTTGTGTTGGATCATTTTCCACACATCAAGCATCAAGGGCCAGAAATTCATCTTAGAGAGCAAGCCAAGGATGGAGCGCTCGGATTGATGAAGATTGATGACCAAGAAAGGACTAGAGGTAATTGCATGTTGGGTTTTGCATGAGTTATCTTTTCTCTCTCTGGGCAAACCGGTTTAATTTTTTAAAGAATAAGAAGTTTAGCTTGGTTTCTTTGGTTTCAACCGTGAAGGCTTCTCTATAAGTAAGAGTGAACAGTCACGGTTTGAAGTAAGGAGAAAGGGTGAGAGTGCAAGGCACAGTGTTCTCAGAGCTACCTGAGCTAACAGATTTTCTTCTCCTTCAATGTATTCTATTTTGTATTTTTCTTTTTAATTTTGTCATGTCTTGAGTCTCATGGATAAAGTCAAACAGTGAGGTTTGTATGCAAAAGTCATAGAGCGAAAAAAGGCAGAGAGTGCAAAAGTAAAAGAAAAAGCCATAGATGTCCTTAGAGTTCCTTTGTACATCTGTGTTGTGTATCATGATTCTGTGGAAATTCCCTTGTAAGTTGGGTTAGCACTTTACAGTCTGTAATCAAGAAGATTATTGTGAAATTCCATCATTGTTGTGATGGAGACTGGATGTAGGCTGCACTACACTTAGCAGTTGAACCAGGATATATCTGGGTGTAATTTTCTCTCTCTTCTACTCCATTTCTGTTTCTGTTGCACAGGAGATAAAACCAAAAAATATCTCGTGCCAAGTGACGAGACAAAAAGAAAACTCTCATGGCTAAGGACGAGACAAAAATTAAAATGTCTCCAGAAAGTTGCTTCAAATACCAGCAAGTGTTACTAAGCAAAAAAGGGGCTAAGATTCAACCCCCCTTCTCTTAGCCACTGAAACCATCAATTGGTATCAAAGCTTGGTCTCAAAGAGATCAAGCTTTGCAGCTTGGAGAAAAAGATCCAGATGGCTGAAAGCAGTGGCTCAAATGTGGTGTCCTACAACCTTACAGAAGGACAGTCAAGCAACAGACCGCCTCTTTTCAATGGGAAAAACTACACCTATTGGAAGGAGAGAATGAAGATCTTTGTGCAAGCAGTAGACTACATACTATGGAAGATTATCTTGGAGGGTCCTCAATTTCCAACCACCATAAGTGCAGAAGAAGTAGTTTCTCTCAAACCTGAAGCAGCCTGGACCGAAGAAGATAGAAAGAAAGTAGAGTCAAATGCCAAAGCTGTGAATCTACTCAACTGTGCTATTAGCTTCGAGGAATACCGACGGGTATCACGATGCACAATGGCAAAGAAAATCTGGGACAAATTGCAAATCTCTCATGAAGGAACCACCATTGTGAAGAAGACTCAGACAGATATGTTGAATAGAGAGTATGAAATATTTGCAATGAAGGAAGGTGAATCCATTGATGAACTGTTTGAGAGATTCAACATCATCATTGTTAGCTTAGATGCTCTGGGAATTATGTATCTTGATTTTGTGCTTGTGAGGAGAGTGTTAAGATGTCTAACAAAAGAGTGGGAAACAAAAGCTTTAATTATTTCTGAGAGCAGTAGCCTTGATTCCATGACATGTGATGATTTGAGACGAAACCTTCTTGCTTTTGAAAATACTTATTTAAAAAAAGATTAAAAAAAGGATTTGCTTTTTCTTCTGTGACTAACCCTCTGGATAATGAATCCAGTGATAACTCCTCTGAAAATGAATTTGTGTTGTTTGCCAAAAAATTTAGAAAAATGGTAAAGTTCAAAGGCAAAGGCAGCAGTGATAAACCCATATTTTATGATGTATATTGAGCTCAATTTAAGTGATTTGTTCAACCCTTTACCTACTTATTCATGTAAATTGCATAGTTTCACTTTCCCTTTCTTATTATGTGATATATGAGAAAATATGTCCTTTATGCTTTAAAATAATCAAATTTAATTATCCTTTATTACCATTCGATGCCGTGATTTGTGTGTTGAGTACTTTCAGGTTTTATAGGGTAGGAATGATTTAAAGGATGGAAAGAAAACATACAAAAATGGAAGGAAAGCACAAATTGGAGTTTTGGAGCAACTGGCAGTGACGCGTCCGCATGGACAACGCGAACGCGTGGTTTGCACAAAAGAGAATCGACGCGAGCACATGGATGAGGCAAACGCGTGACTTGCGAAATACAACTGACGCGGGCGCATGACTGACGCGACCACGTGGTAGAGCAACACTCCAGATGACGCGACCGCGTGACCCACGCGGATGTGTGACGTGCGCGATCTGTAGAATTTGCAGATCTCGTTTCCAGTGATTTTTGGGCCCTTTTGTCCCAGATCCAAATCCATGAGGCACAGATTAGAAGTTTTGAAGTGGGGGAATGAATTCATACAAGGGATGACAATCAGATAGCGGAGAATTTTTACTTTTATAGTTTTAGATGTAGTTTTTAGAGAGAGAGGTTCTCTCCTCTCTCTTAGGATTTAAGATTAGGATTCCTCTTAAAGGATTTAGAATTTCAACTCTTCATCAGGTTCAATATTCCTTTATCTTTATATTTCTC
Source organism: Arachis stenosperma (assembly GCF_014773155.1). Classification (NCBI taxonomy): domain Eukaryota; kingdom Viridiplantae; phylum Streptophyta; class Magnoliopsida; order Fabales; family Fabaceae; genus Arachis; species Arachis stenosperma. The sequence continues at coordinate 44,849,948 of NC_080385.1, forward strand.
TTTTATTTTCAGATACTTTAATTCTTGTATTACTTATGTTGCCTATTTGGCTTATGAGCCATTCATATTAGGATTTTCTTTATTTAATATAAATTGTGGTATTTCAGACTTATATATTATGGATGCTTTGGCTTTATCCAAATTATTTTCATTCGAGTAGATTTTCTTCCCTTTTGGCCTTGGTTGATTAATTGGTAACTCTTGAGTTGTCAAACTCATTGTTGACTGAAAATTGGATTTTTTCAAGAATTAACTCGAGTTCCAACAACTCTAGCCTTTTCCAAGGAAAGACTAGGACTTGAGGAACCAAACTTATTCCATCCACTTGACTTACCTTCATAGCTAGAGGTTAACTTAGTGGGAGAAAAATTCAATTCTCATCACAATTGATAAGGATAACTGGGATAGGACTTCCAGTTTTCATACCTTGCCAAGAGTTTTATTAGTTATTAATTTATTAATTCTTGCAATCTATTTCTCTTGCTTAAAACCTTTTTCAAACCCAAACACTGTTTTTCCATAACCAATAATAAATCATACTTCCCTGCAATTCCTTGAGAAGACGACCCGAGGTTTGAATACTTCGGTTTATAAATTTATTGGGTTTTGTGCTGGTTTAGAATCTATACTCACAACGCAACTATATTTTTACAAAATTCTTTACTGGCAAAAATCCTAACGTCAAAATGGCGCCGTTGCCGGGGAGTTGCAAACGTGTGCCTTATTATTGGTTATTGTAAATAATTTTTTTTCTTTTACTTGTCTCTTTGTTTTTTTTCTTCCCTTCTTATTTCTGATAACTACTATGAATTTTCACCCCTCTCGCTTTGAGTTTGGTTCTACTTTTGTTGAAAATAATGGAAGCTATAACATGACTATGCATCAAGGTCTAAGCAATCAAAGATGGATGAAACCAAGAGGATCTGATCACCCCTTTTGGCAACAACAACCTCCTAGATATCATGGACAAAGACCATTCTACAATGCATACCCAACTGATAGATTTGGTGGACCCCCTTGTAGCTACCAACAAGCCCTACCCTATACTCAGAGACCATCCTCTCAACATAGCTTCAAACCACCATACTCACAAGCTTCTTTTCACCATTCACTACCACATGATCCTTATCCACCCCAACGCCAATCCAATTACTCCCAAGAACTACCACTCCCTTATATACCATGTTCACATTTATCGAGCCAAGAATCACAAGTTCGCTTCGAAGAATCAGTAAACCAATTTAATGCAACCCTTCATCAACTGGAGCAAGCAATAAATCAATTATCTTCCAGACGTTCAGACACTCAACAGACTCCCATGGCTTCATGTGGGGAATCTAATGAAGAACACAGCACGAAAAAGACACTAGAAGCTCCAGTGGACAGCATAGAGCATAACCTCTTACTGGAACAAATAGAGAAAGTTGCCATTGTAGAAGAAGAAGAGTTGGTTGAATATTTAGGAGATGCCGAACCGCCACCTGAATCTAGAGTTGTGGAGAATTCCGTCAAGGACGCTACAATTGATGCTAAAGAGGATAGCGCACAACCCCCAAAGCATGTATCTTATGGAGAACTAGACGGAATTACCCAAGACACATGTTTCCTTGATGATGATGATCACAAGTCAAGTCCTCTTAGTAATGAACTTGCATCCGCAAGTGAATTCTTTGAGATAGAAGAATCTTTCCCAAGTGAATATGAAGATGATGCTGAGGTCGACTTCTCTCAACCTCCTATTTATGACTTAAGTGATGAGGAAGATATCAATGACTTTGATCAAGACATGGTTGAAGTTGAAGAAATTTGCAAAGAAGTGGAGGAATTCACTGAAGACTATAAGGGAGTAGAGCTTGCAGAACCACTGGAAACACCTATCCCAAGGCCATTACCACCCAACACAACCTTCAAGTGGGTAAAATCCTTGACCTTTCTCTTCAATTTTCCACTTGAATATGGTTTAGTTGAAACAGATGGCCAGCTTAGAGCTCTTTGCGGCTTTAAGAGCAAAAGGGAAATGACTCGCACTCAGAGCTGGTATGCAAGATTCAATGAGGCTTCGCACTTCAATTTAAGGTGCAAGAATTGGTGTTAAGCTCAATTGGAAGGATCTCGGAAGTTGTTTGGTCACTGCAGTGAGAATTCAGACTACTCACCACCCGGCTGGAAAAATGTAGATCAAGACAAACACGGGTGTAAAAGCAAAGTTTGGGATCCTGGAATCTATTCTACCATTCAACACCCCGGGAGCCTGGAAACCTATTTGAAACTGCTCAAAGGCTTTACATGCCTTGTTTGGAACCCCGGAGGATGCTGGTATTCCAAACACTGGTGGAGATTTTTGGACGAATTCAAGCACAAGCCACCATAGCAGGAAGCTCGTCAAATGTACAACTTAAGGACTTTAACTAAAAGTGCTGGGTGGGAGACAATCCACCATGGTATGATCGTTCCCCCTCTATTTTGCTCTGTTTTTGAATTTTGTTTGAATCTAAATTTTTGCATAACATTCACTGCATTTTGCATTCTGCATACTGCATAAAAAAAAGAGAGAGCACGCGATGCGACAGCATCACTGACGCGTTTGCGTCACAAGTGCATTAAAAAAAAGGAAAGTGAACAGAGAGTCATGCTGAAGCAAGGCTGGAGGCGTGCCTTTAACACAATTGTTCTACGTGACCGCGTGCCCCACACGATCATGTCAGTTGCAAAAAAGGCCTCCCACGCGTCCGCGTCACCCCACGCGAACGCGTGATCAAGATATCGACGTGAAGATCCAACGCCCAGAAAGTTGGCTGGAATCGTGCGGCTATTGTGCGTGTAGCACCAAACAACCCACGCGTACGCGTCCCTGATGCGAACGCGTCACCTACATAACACCCACACCACGCGAAAGCGTGAGCGACACGATCGCGTCGCACGGATATTATGACCCTCAAACCAAACAGAGAGTTGCGCTGAAACGACGCTGGAATCATGCGTCTAGCACAAATATCAGTGACGCGTTCGCGTGTTTCACGCATCCGCGTCACCTATCCTACACCCAACCCACGCGATTGCGTCGACCACGCATCCGCATCAACCCTAGTGCACCCTAGTCACGCGATCGCGCGCCTCACGCATTCGCGTGGATTCGCGATCACTAACCCCAAGTCATGCGAACCCTACCCTTCGCACGATCCAAACCCCAACCCCCTCTCTCTAACCTTTGCAACTTTCTCTCTCAACCACCCTAGCCACCACCTCCGACCACCAAGACAGCCGCCACGCCACCCCCGACCACCCAGACCCGCCGCGACACCCAACCCCCTCTTCTTTCCTCCTTCTTCTTCCCCTCTCTCACTCTCTTCCACTACTGCCCCCTCTACCGCAGCCTACCTCCGACGGCCACTGCCCCACCGCCGCTCCGCCGTGCTTCACCCAGTGCCGCCGCATCATCACCCATCTCCCCTCATCTTTGCTCCATCTCATTACTCTTTCCGCACCAGGTTCTGCCATACGACGATTCATCATTGCAACTCATTAGTTCGTTTCCCAATTTTTGTTCTGAATAGGCTAGATAGAGATGCATGTTTGTAGTGGATTCTAGGTGGTTAGGTAGCTAGGATCTGGATAGTGGATTTAGGCCTGATAATTGCACCGTTTCTATTATCTGTTTATCTATTCTGCAATTTTTTCTGGCTATGATGTTGATCCTGTTCATATGCTGCTCTTGACTGTTTCATACTACTGTTACACGGCTCTTTCTTATTCTTGCTATTTGTGCAGCCTTATTTCAATTCATATGAACTATTCTTGCTATTTGTTTTCTGGGAACGTCCAATTTTAGCCGGAATGCTGCCCAATTTTCTGCAAATTACTTTTCCTTCTACATTCAAGTATTGGTTTTGGCAATTCTCATTTTGAACTGCTCCATGAATATCAAACCTATTCTTGAATGCACGGGCCCACATTGTTCTTATTTTTGATTTCTTGGTCAATAATTTGAATTCTTGATGATGTGATTTTTCTTTTTACTACTCCTATATCTATATGAATCATCATCAATACCCTGTTATTCCTGGTTAAATATGAGTTGACTGTTGCTTAAAATTGTGACATTCTTGTTACTTATTCACCCCAGCCTCTTTACAGAGCAAGGAGATCAAGCTTGGGTAATCCAGTTTGGCTTCAGTAGAATTCTTATTTGCAATTGTGTAGATCTCACAAGCAATCAGATGATGAACCTCCACTTCTTTTCCAAGCATAATGCAATGAATCATCACTGCTCTCTTGATAATGACCTCAAAACGGTTGCTAGTGGGCAATATGGAACACCCAATAAAGTCTAGCCAGCCTCTTGCAATTGGTTTGAGGTCTCCCCTCTTGAGTTGGTTTGGGACACCTTTTGAATTGGTTATCCACTTAGTTCCAGGGAGGCAAATGTCCTCTAGAACTTGATCCAATCCCTTATCTGCTCTCACCATTCTCCTATTAAAGGATTCAGGATCATCTTGTAGTTGAGGCAATTTGAAGACCTCTCTTATTTTGTCCAGATGGAAGTAGATAACTTTCCCTCTGACCATGGTTCTGTAAGTATGGAAAGCAGTTCCAGTCATTCTCTGCTTATCTGTAAGCCACAGATTTGAGTAGAATTCCTGAACCATATTTCTTCCAACCTTTATCTCAGGATTGGTTAGAACTTCCCATCCTCTGTTTCGAATTTGCTCTTGGATCCCCGGATATTCATCTTCTTTTAGATTGAATTTGACTTCCGGGATCGCTGACCTCAGACCCATTATTTTGTGATAATGGTCTTCATGTTCTTTGGTTAAGAACTTCTCTTGATTCCAAAGACTCTTTGGATTATTCTCTTTCTTGCCTCTTAAATTGGTTTGTTTTCCCTTAGGAGCCATGATCTTAATGAATCTTAGCTTAGTGATCACGGAAAAGCACACCAAACTTAGAGGTTTGCTTGTCCTCAAGCAAAAGAAAGGAAAGAGGGGAGAGAGGAGGAGAGCAAATTTGAATGGTGTGGAGAAAGGGATGGCCGAACATGTATTTATAAGGGAGGGGGAGAGATTTCGAAAATTTTGAAGGAGATTTGAGAAGATATGGAAAGAATTTGAGACATATTTGAGTTTTTGAAGAAGATTTGGGAAGGATTTGAGGGAGATTTGAAGAATGATTTTAATTTTTGAAAATTTGAAGGTGAATGATGAAAGTTTGAAATGTGTTTATGTAGAAAATTATGGATCAAAACAGGAAAGTTTGAAAAAATTTTAATTAGAAAGCAAAATCTCTGTTCCCCACCTTTCTGGCGTTAAACCATTCTGGCGTTTAACGCCCAAATGTTGGCCATTGGGGGCGTTTAACGCCAGAATTCCCTTCATCACTGGGCGTTTTGCTAAACGCCCAGGATGCTGCACACCTGGCGTTAAACGCCCAGAATGGTGCCCATTCTGGCGTTTAACGCCCAAAATGGCACCTTTACTGGCGTTAAACGCCCAGAATGGTGCCCATTATGGCGTTTAACGCCCAAAGTACCCTTTACTGGCATTTTTTGCCAGCAAGCTCTTTTCTCTGCTTTTTACACTGAATCCTTCTGTAACTCTGTGAATTCCTTCAATTTTGATATTTGCCCTTTGAGAATATATATCAAACTTTGATTAAACAAAATAGATAACCTGCTAATGACTGGGTTGCCTCCCAGCAAGTGCTTCTTTATTGTCTTTAGCTGGACCTTCACTGAGAATCACTCAAGTCTCAGTTTTGAGCATTCTTGCTCAAAATTGCTTTCAAGATAATGCTTGATCCTCTGTCCATTAACAATGAACTTCTTGTCAGAATCAGTATCCTGAAGCTCAACATATCCATATGGTGATACTCCTGTAATCACATACGGACCCCTCCAGTGGGATTTAAGTTTTCCTGGGAACAATCTGAGCCTAGAGTTGAAGAGCAGAACTTTTTGTCCTGGCTCAAAGACTCTGGATGACAACTTCTTGTCATGCCACTTCTTTGCCTTTTCCTTATAAATTTTAGCATTTTCAAAGGCACTGAGTCTAAATTCATCTAGCTCATTTAGCTGGAGCAATCTTTTTTCACCAGCTAACTTGGCATCCAGGTTTAGGAATCTGGTTGCCCAGTAGGCTTTATGTTCCAATTCCACGGGCAGATGACAGGCCTTGCCATACACAAGTTGGTATGGAGAAGTTCCTATTGGAGTCTTGAATGCTGTTCTGTATGCCCATAGAGCATCATCCAAGCTCTTTGCCCAATCCTTTCTACGGGCAATTACAGTCCGTTCTAGGATTCTTTTTAGCTCTCTGTTAGAGACTTCAGCTTGCCCATTTGTCTGTGGATGATACGGAGTTGCCACTTTGTGGCTAATTCCATATCGGACCATAGCAGAGTACAGCTATTTATTGCAGAAATAAGTACCCCAATCACTGATTAGTACTCTGGGAACACCAAACCTGCTGAAGATGTGTTTCTGGAGGAATTTCAGCACGGTCTTAGTATCATTAGTGGGTGTAGCAATTGCTTCTACCCATTTAGATACATAGTCCACTGCCACCAGAATGTAAGTGTTTGAGTATGATGGTGGGAATGGACCCATAAAACAATTCAATTCCCCATACATCAAACAATTCAATCTCTAGGATCCCTTGTTGAGGCATGGCAAATCCATGAGGCAGGTTACCAGCTCTTTGGCAACTGTCACAGTTACGCACAAACTCCCGGACATCTCTATAGAGAGTAGGCCAGTAAAAGCCACATTGGAGGACCTTAGTGGCTGTTCGCTCACTTCCGAAATGTCCCTGATGAGCGGATAATTTATACGCTTTTTGGCATTGTTTTTAGGTAGTTTTTAGTAAGTTCAAGCTACTTTTAGGGATGTTTTCATTAGTTTTTATGTTAAATTCACATTTCTGGACTTTACTATGAGTTTGTGTGTTTTTCTGTGATTTCAGGTAATTTCTGGCTGAAATTGAGGGACTTGAGCAAAACTCTGAAAAAGGCTGACAAAAGGACTGCTGATGCTGTTGGAATCTGACCTCCCTGCACTCGAGTTGGATTTTCTAGAGCTACAGAACTCCAATTGGCGCGCTCTCAACGGCGTTGGAAAGTAGACATCCAGGGCTTTCCAGCAATATATAATAGTCCATACTTTATTCGGAATTTGACGACGTAACTTGGCGTTGAACGCCAAGTACATGCTGCTGTCTGGAGTTAAACGCCAGAAAAATGTCATGATCCAGAGTTGAACGCCCAAAACACGTCATAACTCGGAGTTCAACTCCAAGAGAAGCCTCAGCTCGTGGATTGATCAAGCTCAGCCCAAACATACACCAAGTGGGCCCCGGAAGTGGATTTATGCATCAATTACTTACTCATGTAAACCCTAGGAGCTAGTTTATTATAAATAGGATGATTTATCAATGACTGGGATTTACAAGATGACCATAGCTTGCTTCATACCAACAATCTCTGTGGGATCGACCCTTACTCACGTAAGGTTTATTACTTGGACGACCCAGTACACTTGCTGGTTAGTTGAACGGAGTTGTGAATTCAACCAGTGCCATAATAATGATTTCTCTCAAAATAGTTAGAACATGGATCACAATTTCGTCCACCAAGTTTTTGGCGCCGTTGCCGGGGATTGTTCGAGTATGGACAACTGACGATTCATCTTGTTGCTCAGATTAGGTAATTTTCTTTTCAAAAATCTTTTTCAAAAATTTTTCTTTTTCGTTTTTCTAAACTTTCTTTTCGAAAAAAATTAATAAAAATACAAAAAAATTAGAAAATCATAAAAATCAAAAATATTTTGTGTTTCTTGTTTGAGTCTTGAGTCAACTTTTAAGTGTGGTGTCAATTGCATGCTTTAAAATTTTTCTTGCATTTTTTCGAAAAATTCATGCATTCATGGTGTTCTTCATGATCTTCAAGTTGTTCTTGACAAGTTTTCTTGTTTGATCTTGATGATTTCTTGTTTTGTATTGTTTATTGTTTTTCATGTGCATTTTTGCATTCATATTTTCCATGCATTAAAGATTTCTAAGTTTGGTGTCTTGCATGTTTTCTCTGCATCAAAAATTTTTTTCAAAATTATGTTCTTGATGTTCATCATGATCTTCAAAGTGTTCTTGGTGTTCATCTTGACATTCATAACATTCTTGCATGCATTCATTGTTTTGATCTAAAAATTTCATGCATTGAGTATTTTTGTTGTTTTTCTCTCTCATAATTAAAAATTTCAAAAATCAAAAAAATATCTTTTCCTTATTTCCCTCCAAATTTTCGAAATTTTGGGTTGACTTGGTCAAAAATTTTCAAAATTAGTTGTTTCTTACAAGTCAAGTAAAAAATTTCAATTTTAAATCTTAATCTTTTCAAAATCTCTTTCAAAAATCATATCTTTTTCATTTTTTTTTCTATTTTTCGAAAATTTTAAAAATTCTTTTTCAAAAATCTTTTTCTTATCTTTTATATCTAATTTTCGAAAATTCACTAATAATTAATGTGATTGGTTCAAAAATTTGAAGTTTGTTACTTTCTTGTTAAGAAAGGTTCAATCTTTAAGTTCTAGAATCTTATCTTGTAGTTTCTTCTTAGTGAAGTAAATAATTTCAAAATTTTTGAATTAAATCTTTTCTATCTTTTATTTGATCTTTTTCAAAAATTTTATCTTTTTCAAAATTTGATTTCAAAAATATCTTATCTAACTTACTATCTTCTTATCTTTTTCAACTTTGATTTCAAATCTTTTTCAATCAACTAACTAACTTCTTGTTTGTTTCTTATCTTTTTCAAAACCACCTAACTATTTCTCCCCTTTCTATTTTCGAAAATATCTCTTTCTTTTTCAAAAATTATTTTTAATTAACTAATTGTTTCATGTTTTAATTTTAATTACAATTTATCTCTAATTTTCGAAAATCACTAACCCCTTTTTAAAATTATTTTCGAAAAATTCTCTTCTCTTTTCTTCTTCTATTTAATTATTTAATTACTAACACTTCTCTTCACCTCTCTTCATCCAAAAATCCGAACCTCCTTCTTCATTCTTCTACCCCTTCTTTTTCTACTAACATAAAGGAATCTCTATACTGTGACATAGAGGATTCCTCTTTCTTTTCTTGTTTTCTTCTCTTTCATATGAGCAGGAACAAGGATAAAGGCACTCTTGTTGAAATTGATCCAGAACCTGAAAGGACTCTGAAGAGAAAATTAAGAGAAGCTAAATTACAACAATCCAGAAACAACCTTTCAGAAATTTTCGAACAAGAGAAGGAGATGGCAGCCGAAAATAATAATAATAATGCAAGGAGAATGCTTGGTGACTTCACAAAGCCAATGTCCAAGTTTGATGGAAGAAGCATCTCCATTCCTGCCATTGGAGCCAATAACTTTGAGCTGAAACCTCAGCTAGTTGCCTTAATGCAACAAAACTGCAAGTTTTATGGGCTTCCATCTGAAGATCCTTATCAGTTTTTAACTGAGTTCTTGCAGATCTGTGAGACTGTAAAGACGAATGGGGTTGATCCTGAAGTCTACAGACTCATGCTTTTCCCTTTTGCTGTAAGAGACAGAGCTAGAATATGGTTGGATTCACAACCCAAGGATAGCCTGGACTCATGGGATAAGCTGGTCACTGCCTTCTTGGATAAATTCTTTCCTCCTCAAAAGCTGAGCAAGCTGAGAGTGGATGTTCAAACCTTCAAACAAAAAGATGGTGAATCCCTCTATGAAGCTTGGGAAAGATACAAGCAGCTGACCAAAAGATGTCCATCTGACATGTTTTCAGAATGGACCATATTAGCTATATTCTATTATGGTCTCTCTGAATTTTCGAAAATGTCATTGGACCATTCTGCAGGTGGATCTATTCACTTGAAGAAAACGCCTGAAGAGGCTCAAGAGCTCATTGACATGGTTGCAAATAACCAGTTCATGTACACTTCTGAGAGGAATTCTGTGAACAATGGGATACCTCAAAAGAAAGGAGTTCTTGAAATTGATACTCTGAATGCCATATTGGCTCAGAACAAAGTGTTGACTCAACAGGTCAACATGATCTCTCAGAATCTGAATGGATGGCAACATGCATCCAACAGTACTAGAGAGGCAGCTTCTGAAGAAGCTTATGATCCTGAGAACCCTGCCATGGCAGAGGTTAATTACATGGGTGAACCTTATGGAAACACCTATAACTCATCATGGGGAAATCATCCAAATTTCTCATGGAAGGATCAACAAAAACCTCAACAAGGTTTTAACAATGGTGGACGCAATAGGCTGGGCAATAGCAAGCCATATCCATCATCTTCTCAGCAACAGACAGAGAATTCTGAACAAAACACTTCTAGTTTAGCCAATGTAGTCTCTGATCTGTCAAAGGCCACCTTCAGTTTCATGAGTGAAACAAGATCCTCCATTAGAAATCTGGAGGCACAAGTGGGCCAGCTGAGTAAGAATGTCATTGAAACTCCTCCCAGTATTCTCCCAAGCAATACAGAAGAGAATCCAAAAGGAGAGTGCAAAGCCATTGACATAGTCAATATGGCCGAATGCACAAGGGAGGAGGAGGACGAAAATCCTAGTGAGGAAGACCTCCTGGGACGTCCCTCAAGCAAGAAGGAATCTCCTATTAAGGATCCAAAGGAATCTGAGGCTCATACAGAGACCATAGAGATTTCATTAAATCTCCTTCTGCCATTCATGAGCTCTGAAGACTATTTATCCTCTGAAGAGGATGAAGATGTAACTGGAGAGCAAGTTGCTCAATATTTAGGAGTTATCATGAAGCTGAATGCCAAGTTGTTTGGTAATGAGACTTGGGAAAGTGAACCTCCCTTACTCATTAATGAACTGGATACTTGGATTCAGAAAATTCTACCTCAAAAGAAACAAGATCCTGGCAAGTTCTTAATACCTTGTACCATAGGCACCATGATCTTTGAAAAAGCTCTGTGTGATCTGGGGTCAGGGATAAATCTAATGCCACTCTCTGTAATGGAGAAGCTGGGGATCATTGAGGTACAACCTGCCTTGTTCTCATTACAACTGGCTGACAAGTCATTGAGACAAGCCTATGGAATAGTAGAGGACGTGCTAGTAAAGGTTGAAGGCCTTTACATCCCTGCTGATTTCATAATCTTAGACACTAGGAAGGAAGAGGATGATTACATCATCCTTGGAAGACCTTTCCTAGCCACAGCAGGAGCTGTGATAGATGTCAACAGAGGTGAGTTAGTCCTTCAATTGAATGGGGACTACCTTGTGTTTAAGGCACATGGCCATCCCTTTGTGACAGAAGAGAGTAAGCATGAAGAGCTTCTCTCAGTTCAGGGTCAAGAAGAGCTCCCACAGTCAAACTCTAAGTTTGGTGTTGGGAGGCCACAACCAAGCTCTAAGTTTGGTGTTAAGACCCCATATCCAAACTCTAAGTTTGGTGTTGGGACTACACTAAAATTGACCTGATCACCTTGTGGCTCCATGAGAGCCACTGTCAAGTTATTGACATTAAAGAAGCGCTTGTTGGGAGGCAACCCAATTTTATTTATCTAATTTTATTTTATTCTATTTTATTGTTATTTTGTGTTTTATTAGGTACATGATCATGAGGAGTCACGAAAAAATAAAAAAAAATTAAAAACAGAGTAAAAAAAAAACAGAAGAAAAAAATTTTTCACCCTGGAGGACGCACAGGCTGGCGTTCAACGCCAGTAAGATGCATCTGGCTGGCGTTCCACGCCAGAACAGAGCACCATTCTGGCGCTGAACGCCAGAAACAAGCAACATCCTGGCGTTGAACGCCAGGAATGTGCCTAGAGGAGAAAAACTGGCGCTGAACGCCAGTAACAAGCATGAAACTGGCGTTCAACGCCAGAAACATGCATTACATGGGCGTTGAACGCCCAGAACATGCACCAATGGGCGTTTGAACGCCAGAATGATGCATAAAGGCATTTTACATGCCTATAGGGTGAAGGAATGGTATTTCTTTACACTTCAGGATCTGTGGACCCCACAGGATCCCCACCTAACATATTCCCACCTTACCTTTTAATCCTAATCACACTCTCCTAATCCTAAATCTCATTCTTCCTACTCCCCATGTCACACTTCCCAACACCTTTCACCAATCACCTTGGTGCACGAAATTGTGATCACTACAACTTCGCACAACTAACCAGAAAGTGCACTGGGTCGTCCAAGTAATACCTTACGCGAGTAAGGGTCGATCCCACGGAGATTGGTGGTATGAAGCAAGCTATGGTCATCTTGTAAATCTTAGTCAGGCAGACTCAAATGGATATGATGATGAACGAAAATAATATAAAAGATAAAGATAGAGATACTTATGTATATCATTGGTGTAAGAGCTTCAGACAAGCGTATGAAGATGCCTTCCCTTCCGTCTCTCTGCTTTCCTACTGCCTTCATCCAATCCTTCTTACTCCTTTCCATGGCAAGCTCATGTAGGGTCTCACTGTTGTCAGCAGCTACCTCCCATCCTCTCAGTGAAAGCGATTGCATATGTCCTGTCACGGCATAGCGGAATTCAGCTGTCGGTTCTCGTTCAGGCCGGAATAATATCCATTGATACTTTTGCGTCTGTCACTAACGCCCTAGCCTGCTAGGAGTTTGAAGCACGTCACAGTCATTCAGTCATTGAATCCTACTCAGAATACCACAGACAAGGTTAGACCTTCCGGATTCTCTTGAATGCTGCCATCAGTTCTTGCCTATACCACGAAGACTCTGATCTCACGGAATGGCTGGCTCGTTTGTCAGGCGAGCACTCGGTTGTCAGGCGATCAACCATGCATCATGCAATCAGAAATCCAAGAGATATTCACCAAGCCTCGAATGCTTGTAGAACAAGAGTGGTTGTCAGTCACCTTGTTCATAGGTGAGAATGGTGATGGGCGTCAATCATCACCTTCATCATGTTGAAGAACAAGTGATATCTTGGTAAAAGAACAAGCGGAATTGAATGGAAGAACAATAGTAATTGCATTAATACTCGAGGTACAGCAGAGCTCCACACCTTAATCTATGGTGTGTAGAAACTCCACCGTTGAAAATACATAAGAACAAGGTCTAGGCATGGCCGAATGGCCAGCCCCCAAATGATCTAAGAACTAGATGTCCAAAGATGATCAAAGGATCAAAAACAATCCAAAGATTTTTAATACAATAGTCAAAGGTCCTATATATATAGAAACTAGTAGCCTAGGGTGTACAGAGATGAGTAAATGACATAAAAATCCACTTCCGGGCCCACTTGGTGTGTGCTTGGGTTGAGCAATGAAGGAATTTCGTGTAGAGACTTTTTCTGGAGTTAAACGCCAGCTTTCATGCCAGTTTGGGCGTTTAACTCCAAATTTTATGCCAGTTCCGGCGTTTAACGCTGGAATTTCTGTAGGTGACTTTGAACGCCGGTTTGGGCCATCAAATCTTGGGCAAAGGACTATTATATATTGCTGGAAAGCCCAGGATGTCTACTTTCCAACGCCGTTGAGAGCGCGCCAATTGGGCTTCTGTAGCTCCAGAAAATCCACTTCGAGTGCAGGGAGGTCAGAATCCAACAGCATCTGCAGTCCTTTTCAGTCTCTGAATCAGATTTTTGCTCAGGTCCCTCAATTTCAGCCAGAAAATACCTGAAATCACAGAAAAACACACAAACTCATAGTAAAGTCCAGAAAAGTGATTTTTAATTAAAAACTAATAAAAATATACTAAAAACTAACTAGATCATACTAAAAACATACTAAAAACAATGCCAAAAAGTGTATAAATTATCCGCTCATCACAACACCAAACTTAAATTGTTGCTTGTCCTCAAGCAACTGAAAATCAAATAAGATAAAAAGAAGAGAATATACTATAGACTCCAAATTATCAATGAAACATAGCTCCAAATTAGATGAGCGGGACTAGTAGCTTTTTGCCTCCAAACAGTTTTGGCATCTCACTTTATCCTTTGAAATTCAGAATGATTGGCTTCTTTAGGAACTCAGAATCTAGATAGTGTTCTTGATTTTCCTAGTTAAGTATGATGATTCTTGAACACAGCTTCTTATTGAGTCTTGGCCGTGGCCCAAAGCATTCTGTCTTCCAGTATTACCACCGGATACATACATGCCACAGACACATAATTGGGTGAACCTTTTCAGATTGTGACTCAGCTTTGCTAAAGTCCCCAATTAGAGGTGTCCAGGGTTCTTAAGCACACTCTTTTTTTTTTGCCTTGGATCACACTTTATTTCTTTCTTTTCTTTCTTTTCTCTTTCTTTTTTTTTTTTGCTTCTTTTCTTTTTTTTTATATTCACTGCTTTTTCTTGCTTCAAGAATCATTTTTATGATTTTTCAGATCCTCAGTAACATGTCTCCTTTTTCATCATTCTTTCAAGAGCCAACAATTTTAACATTCATGAACAACAAATTCTAAAGACATATGCACTGTTCAAGCATGCATTCAGAAAACAAAAAGTATTGTCACCACATCAAACTAATTAAGCTAGTTTTAAAGATGAATTTGAAATCCTGTACTTCTTGTTCTTTTGTAATAAAAACAGTTTTCATTTAAGAAAGGTGATGGATTTCATAGGACATTCATAACTTTAAGGCATAGACACTAAGACACTAATGATCATAAGACACAAACATGGATAAACATAAGCATAAAAATTCGAAAAACAGAAGAATAAAGAACAAGGAAATCAAGGAACGGGTCCACCTTAGTGATGGCGGCTCTTCCTTCCTCTTGAAGGTCCTATGGAGTGCTTGAGCTCCTCAATGTCTTTTCCTTGCCTTTGTTGCTCCTCTCTCATGATTCTTTGATCTTCTCTTATGATGATGGAGTGTTCTTGGTGCTCCACCCTTAGTTGTCCCATGTTGGAACTCAATTCTCCTAGGGAGGTGTTAATTTGCTCCCAATAGTCTTGTGGAGGAAAAGTGCATCCCTTGAGGCATCTCAGGGATCTCTTGATGAGAGGGGTCTCTTGTTTGCTCCATCCTTTTCTTAGTGATGGGCTTGAGGTCATGCCTTCTCAGTTGAACTGGCTTTGGATGCCATAAATGGTTATGGAAAAACAAAAAGCAATGCTTTTACCACACCAAACTTAAAAGGTTTGCTCGTCCTCGAGCAAAAGAAGAAAGAAGATAGTAGAAGAAGAAGAAATGGAGGAGAAGGAGAGTGGTAGAGGTGATTGGTGAATGGGGGAAGAAGAGAGAGTGGTTGTGGGGTTGGTGGGGGTCCTGTGGGGTCCACAGATCCTGAGGTGTCAAGGAAAAGTCATCCCTGCACCAATTGGCATCAAAATCCACGTTTTGAGCCATTTCTGGCGTTAAACGCCGGGCTGATGCCCATTCCTGGCGTTTAACGCCAGGTTCTTGCCCTTTTCTGGCGTTTAACGCCAGTCTGGTGCCCCTTTCTGGCGTTAAACGCCCAGAATGGTGCCAGACTGGGCGTTAAACGCCCAACTGCTAGCCTCACTGGCGTTTAAACGCCAGTGAGTTCTTCCTCCAGGGTGTGCTGTTTTTCTTCCTGTTTTTCATTCTGTTTTTGCTTTTTCAATGGATTTTGTGACTTCTTATGATCATCAACCTACAAAAAAACATAAAATAACAAAAGAAAATATATAAAATATAATCATTGGGTTGCCTCCCAACAAGCGCTTCTTTAATGTCATTAGCTTGACAGAGGACTCTCATGGAGCCTCAGAAACTCAGAACCGTGTTGGAACCTCCCAACACCAACTTAGAGTTTGAATGTGGGGATTCAACACCAAACTTAGAGTTTGGTTGTGGCCTCCCAACACCAAACTTAGAGTTTGACTGTGGGGGCTCTGCTTGGCTCTGTTTTGAGAGAAGCTCTTCATGCTTCCTCTCCATGATGATAGAGGGATGTCCTTGGGCCTTAAACACCAAGGATTCTCCATTCACTGAATGATCAACTCTCCTCTATCAACATCAATCACAGCCTTTGCTGTGGCTAGGAAGGGTCTGCCAAGGATGATGGATTCATCCATGCACTTCCCAGTCTCTAGGACTATGAAGTCAGTAGGGATGTAATGGTCTTCAATCTTCACCAAAAACATTCTCTACAAGTCCATGAGCTTGTTTTCTTGAATTGTCTGCCATCTCTAATGAGATTCTTGTAGCTTGCACCTCAAAGATCCCTAATTTCTCCATTACAGAGAGGGGCATGAGGTTTACACTTGACCCCAAGTCACACAAGGCCTTCTTGAAGGTCATGGTGCCTATGGTACAAGGTATAGAAAACTTCCCAGGATCCTGCCTCTTTTAAGGCAGTTTCTGCCTATACAAGTCATCCGTTCTTTGGTGAGCAAAGGTGG
>NC_080385.1:44866315-44934761 GCF_014773155.1 Arachis stenosperma
AATCAGAAGAAAGGAGTTCTTGAGATTGATACTCTGAATGCCATATTGGCTCAGAACAAAATATTGACTCAGCAAGTCAATATGATTTCTCAAAGTCTGTCTGGAATGCAAGCTGCACCAGGCAGTACTAAGGACGCTTCATCTAAAGAAGAAGCTTATGATCCTGAGAACCCATCAATGGAAGAGGTGAATTACATGGGAGAACCCTATGGAAACACCTATAATCCTTTATGGAGAAATCATCCAAATCTCTCATGGAAGGATCAACAGAGGCCTCAACAAAGTTTCAACAATAATAATGGTGGAAGAAACAGGTTTAGCAATGGCAAGCCTTTTCCATCATCTTCTCAGCAACAGACAGAGAATTTTAAGCAGAGCCACTCTGACTTAGTAACCATGGTCTCTGATCTAATCAAAACCACTCAAAATTTCCTGACTGAAACAAGGTCCTCCATTAGAAACTTGGAGGCACAAGTGGGTCAGCTGAGTAAGAAAGTTACTGAACTCCCTCCTAGTACTCTTCCAAGCAATACAAAAGAGAATCCAAAAGGAGAATGCAAGGCCATTAACATGACCCACATAGCCGAACTTGGAGAGGAGGAAGAGGCTGTGATTGCCACTGAGGAAGACCTCAATGGACGTCCACTGGCCTCCAATGAGTTCCCTAATGAGGAACCATGGGAATCTGAGGCTCATAATGAGACCATAGAGATTCCATTGGATTTACTTCTGCCATTCATAAGCTCTGATGAGTATTCTTCCTCTGAAGAGGACGAAGATGTCACTGAAGAGCAAGTTGCTAAGTACCTTGGAGCAATCATGAAGCTAAATGACAAGTTATTTGGTAATGAAACTTGGGAGGATGAACCCCCTTTGCTCACCAAAGAACTGGATGACTTGACTAGGTAGAGATTACCTCAAAAGAGACAGGACCCTGGAAAGTTCTCAATACCTTGTACCATAGGCACCATGATCTTTGAGAAGGCCCTGTGTGACCTAAAGTCAAGCATAAACCTCATGCCTCTCTCTGTAATGGAGAAGCTAGGGATCTTTGAGGTGCAAGCTGCAAGAATCTCACTAAAGATGGCAGACAATTCAAGAAAACAAGCTTATGGACTTGTAGAGGATGTTCTGGTAAAGGTTGAAGACCATTACATCCCTGTTGATTTCATAGTCCTAGAGACTGAGAAGTGCATGGATGAATCCATCATCCTTGGCAGACCCTTCCTAGCCACAGCAAAGGCTGTGATTGATGTTGACAGAAGAGAATTGATCATTCAAGTGAATGAAGAATCCTTTGTGTTTAAGGCTCAAGGATATCCCTCTGTTACCATGGAGAGGAAGCATGAAGAGCTTCTCTCAAAACAGAGTCAAACAGAGCCCCCACAGTCAAACTCTAAGTTTGGTGTTGGGAGGCCACAACCAACTTCTAAGTTTGGTGTTGAACCCCCACATTCAAACTCTAAGTTTGGTGTTGGGAGGTTCCAACATTGCTCTGAGTATCTGTGAGGCTCCATGAGAGCCCACTGTCAAGCTACTGACATTAAAGAAGCGCTTGTTGGGAGGCAATCCAATGTTATATTTATCTATTTTCCATTGTTATTTTATGTTTTCTATAGGTTGATGATCATGTGAAGTCACAAAATCAATTGAAAAAGCAAAAACAGAATGAAAAATAGAAAGAAAAATAGCACACCCTGGAGGAAAACTTGTTGGCGTTTAAACGCCAGTGAAGACAGCAAATGGGCGTTTAACGCCCAGTTTGGCACCATTCTAGGCGTTTAATGCCAGAAAGGGGCATCAGACTGGCGTTTAACGCCAGGAATTGGCAACAAGCTGGCGTTAGAAATGGGCACCAGTCCGGCGTTTAACACCAGGATTGGTAGAAGGAGCATTTTTGCTCGCCACTTGGTGCAGGAATGAATTATCCTTGACACCTCAGGATCTGTAGACCCCACAGGATCCCCACCTACCCCACCACTCTCTCTCTTCTTCACCCATTCACCAATCACCTCAACACCTCTTCCCCAAAAAACCCCTCACCTATCAAATCTCACCATTTAAATTCAAACCACTTTCCTTCCCAAACCTACCCATAATGGCCGAACCTTACCCCTCTCTCCACGCCTATATAAACCCATCTTCACTCCTTCATTTTCACACAACCTACACACTACTTCTCTCCCTTGGCCGAAAAACAAAGCCACCTCCATCTCCTCTATTTCTTCTTCTTCTTCTCTCTTCTTTCTTCTTTTGCTCGAGGACGAGCAAACCTTCTAAGTTTGGTGTGGTAAAAGCATTGCTTTTTGTTTTTCCATAACCATTTATGGCATCTAAGGCCGGAGAAACCTCTAGAAAGAGGAAAGGGAAGGCAAAAGCTTCCACCTCCGAGTCACGGGAGATGGAGAGATTCATCTCAAGGGTGCATCAAGACCACTTCTATGAAGTTGTGGCCATGAAGAAGGTGATCCCCGAGGTCCCTTTCAAACTCAAAAAGAGTGAATATCCGGAGATCCGACATGAGATCCAAAGAAGAGGTTGGGAAGTTCTTACCAACCCCATTCAACAAGTCGGAATCTTAATGGTTTAAGAGTTCTATGCCAATGCATGGATCACCAAGACCCATGATCAAAGTGTGAACCCAGACCCAAAGAATTGGCTTACAATGGTTCGGGGGAAATGCTTAGATTTTAGTCCGCAAAATGTAAGGTTGGCATTCAACTTGCCCATGATGCAAGGAGATGAACACCCTTACACTAGAAGGGTCAACTTTGATCAAAGGTTGGACCAAGTCCTCATAGACATTTGTGAAGAGGGCGCTCAATGGAAGAGAGATTTAAGAGGGAAGCCGGTTCAACTAAGAAGGCATGACCTCAAGCCCGTGGCTAGGGGATGGTTGGAGTTTATCCAATGCTCAATCATTCCCAAGAACTTTATAAGGTGGCGGACAAGTCCTCTACCTTGGCAAGGTTAGCCTTCCCTCGTCTCATTTGTCACCTCTATAATTCAGTTGGAGTTAACATAGAGGGAGACATCCTCATTGATGAGGACAAGCCCATTACTAAGAAGAGGATGGAGCAAACAAGAGATCCCACTCATCATGAAATCCCTGAGATGCCTCAAGGGATGCACTTTCCTCCACAAAACTACTGGGATCAAATTAACACCTCTCTAGGAGAATTGAGTTCCAACTTGGGACAACTAAGGGTGGAGCACCAAGAACATTCCATCCTCCTCCATGAAATTAGAGAAGATCAAAGAATCATGATAGAGGAGCAACAAAGGCAAGGAAGAGACATTGAGGAGCTCAAGCACTCCATAAGATCTTCAAGAGGAAGAACAAGCCGCCATCACTAAGGTGGACCCGTTCTTTAATCTCCTTGTTCTTTATTTTTCTGTTTTTTTTCGAATTTTTATGCTTATGTTTATCTATGTTTGTGTCTTATGATCATTAGTGTCTTAGTGTCTATGCCTTAAAGTTATGAATGTCCTATGAATCCATCACCTTTCTTAAATGAAAAATGTTCTCAATTAAAAAAGAGAAGAAATTACATGAATTTTGAATTTTATAACAGATTAACTATTTTGATGTGGTGGTAATACTTTTGGTTTCTGAATGTATGCTTGAACAGTGCATATGTCTTTTTAATTTGTTGTTCATGAATGTTGGCTCTTGAAAGAATGATGAAAAAAGGAGACATGTTACTGAGGATCTGAAAAATCATAAAAATGATTCTTGAAGCAAGAAAAAACAATGAATACAAAAAAATCGAAAAAAAAAGGGAAAAGAAAAAAAATAAAGTCGTGATCCAAGGCAAAAAGAGTGTGCTTAAGAACCCTGGACACCTCTAATTGGGGACTCTAGCAAAGCTGAGTCACAATCTGAAAAGGTTCACCCAGTTATGTGTCTGTGGCATGTATGTATCTGGTGGTAATATTGGAAGACAGAGTGCTTTGGGCTACAGCCAAGACTTATAAAGTAGCTGTGTTCAAGAATCATCATACTTAACTAGGAGAATCAATAACACTATCTGGATTCTGAGTTCCTATAGAAGCCAATCATTCTGAATTTCAAAGAATAGAGTGAGATGCCAAAACTGTTCAGAGGCAAAAAGCTAAAAGCCCCACTCATCTAGTTAATCCTGATCTTCATAGATGTTTTTGGAATTCATTGCATATTCTCTTCTTTTTATCTTATTTGATTTTCAGTTGCTTGGGGACAAGCAACAATTTAAGTTTGGTGTTGTGATGAGCGGATAATTTAATAAAAATATAATAAAAACTAACTAAAACATACTAAAAACATACTAAAAACAATGCCAAAAAGCGTATAAATTATCCGCTCATCAAAGGGGAAGAAGAAGAAAAAGAAGGATAAGGGTGGAGAGGTAAGTTCGGCCAAGGGGGTAGGAGAGGGTTTGTGATGTGTGAAAATAAAGGAGTGAAGAGGGGTATTTATAGGGAAAGAGAAGGAGAGTGGCCGAATGGAATTGGGTGGGTTTGGGAGGAAAAAGTGTTTGAATTTGAAAGTGAGGTAGGTGGGGTTTTTGGGGAAGAGATATGGAAGTGATTGGGGAAGAAAATATAGGGAAGAGGATAGGTTTTAATTGGTGAGTGGTGTTTTGGGTGGAGTGTTATAGAGATGTGTGAGGGGGAGAGAAAGGTGGGGTAGATGGGGATCCTGTAGGGTCCACAAATCCTGAGGTGTCAAGTATTTCTCATCCCAGCTCCATTTAGGCGTGTAAACGCCCTTAGTGTGCAATCTTGGCATTTAACGCCAGACTGCTGCTTGTTTCTGGCGTTAAATGCAAGCTTTTATTCCTTTTCTGGCGTTAAATGCCAAGCTGCAACCTGTTTTTGGCGTTTAACACTAGTTTGTTGCTTCTTTCTGGCATTTAATGCCAGTCTGGTGCTTCTTTCTGGCGTTTAACGCCCAGAATGGTGCCAGACTGGGTGTTAAACGCCCATTCTACTATTCTTACTGGCGTTTAAACGCCAGTAAGTTTCTCCTCCAGGGTGTGCTATTTTTAATGCTGTTTTTTATTTTTCTTTAATTTTTGCAGCTGTTTTTGTGACTCCACATGATCATCAACCTAAAAAAAGAAAATAACATAGAAAAATAAAATTGGGTTGCCTCCCAATAAGCGCTTCTTTAATGTCAATAGCTTGTCAATGAGCTCTCATGGAGCTTCACAGATGTTTAGAACATTGTTGGGCCTCCCAACACCAAACTTAGAGTTTGAATATGGGGGTTCAACACCAAACTTAGAGTTTGGTTGTGGCCTCCCAACACCAAACTTAAAATTTGACTGTGGGGGTTTTGTTTGACTCTGCATTGAGAGAAGCTTTTCTTGCTTCCTCTTCATGGTTACAGAGGGAGATCCTTGAGTTTTAAACACAAGGTAGTCCTCATTCAATTGAAGAATCAACTCTCCTCTGTCCACATCAATCACAGCTTTTGCTGTGGCTAGGAAGGGTCTTCCAAGGATGATGGATTCATCCTCATCCTTCCCAGTGTCTAGGATTATGAAATCAGCAGGGATGTAAAGGCCTTTGACCTTTACTAGCACGTCTTCTACCTGTCCTTAAGCCTTTTTCATGGATTTTTCTGCCAACTCTAATGAGAATTTGGCAGTTTGTACCTCAAAGATTCCCAGTTTATCCATTACAAAGAGTGGCATTAAGTTTATGCCTGACCCTAGGTCACACAGAGCCTTCCCAAAGGTCATGATGCCTATGGTACAGAGAATAAAGAATTTACCAGGATCCTGTTTCTTTTGAGGTAATGTCTGCCTAACCAAGTCATTCAGTTCATTGGTTAGCAAGGGGGGTTCATCCACCCAAGTCTCATTACCAAATAACTTGGAATTCAGCTTCATGATTGCTCCAAGGTACTTAGCAACTTGCTCTTCAGTAATATCTTCATCCTCTTCAGAGGAGGAATAGTCATCAGAGCTCATGAATGGCAGAAGTATGTTCAATGGAATCTCTATGGTCTCTAGATGAGTCTCAGATTCCTTAGGTTCCTCAAATAGGAACTCCTTTTTGTCCAGAAGACGTCCCATGAAGGTCTTCCACATTGGGATTCACGTCCTCCTCCTCCTCTCTAGGTTCGGCCACACCAAGTAAGGTAATGGCCTTGCACTCTCTTTTTGGATTCTCTTCTGTATTGCTTGGGAGAGTACTAGGAGGAGTTTCAGTGACTCTTTTACTCAGCTGGCCCACTTGTGCCTCCAGATTTCTAATGGAGGACCTTGTTTCATTCATGAAACTTAGAGTGGCCTTAGATAGATCAGAGACTATGTTTGCTAAGCTAGAGGAGCTCTGCTCAAAATTCTCTGTCTGTTGCTGAAAGGATGATGGAAAAGGTTTGCTATTGCTAAACCTATTTTTTCCACCATTATTAAAGCCTTGTTGAGGCTTTTGTTGATTCTTCCATGAGAAATTTGGATGATTTCTCCATGAGGGATTATAGGTGTTTCCATAGGCTTCACCCATGTTATTCACCTCTGCCATTGCAGGGTTCTCAGGATCATAAGCTTCTTCTTTAGAAGATGCTTCTTTAGTATTGTTGGATACATTTTGCAAACCATTCAGACCCTGAGAAATCATATTGACTTGTTGAGTCAACATTTTGTTCTGAGCCAATATGGCATTCAGAGCATCAATTTCAAGAACTCCCTTCCTCTGAAGCATCCCATTATTCACAGGAATCCTTTCAAAGGTGTACATGAACTGGTTATTTGCAACCATTTCAATGAGTTCCTGAGCTTCTGCAGGCATTTTCTTTAGGTGAATAGATCCACCTGCAGAATGGTCTAATGACATCTTAGACAATTCAGACAGACCATCATAGAATATATCCAGGATGGTCCATTCTAAAAGCATGTCAGAAGGACACTTTTTGGTCAGTTGCTTGTATCTTTCCCAAGCTTCATAGAGGGATTCACCTTCTTCCTGCCTGAAGGTTTGAACATACACTCTAAGCTTGCTCAGCTTTTGAGGAGGAAAGAATTTGGCTAAGAAAGCCGTGACTAGCTTATCTCAAGAGTTCAGGCTATCTCTAGGTTGAGAGTCCAACCATATTCTAGCTCTGTCTCTTACAGCAAAAGGGAAAAGCATAAGCTTATAGACCTCGGGATCAATTCCATTGGTCTTAACAGTATCACAGATCTGCCAGAATTCAGTTAAGAACTGAAAAGGATCTTCTGATGGAAGTCCATGAAACTTGCAATTCTGTTGCATCAGAGAAACTAATTGAGGCTTTAGCTAAAAGTTGTTTGCTCCAATGGCAGGCATTGAGATGCTTCTTCCATGGAAGTTGGAATTTGGTGCAGTGAAGTCACCAAGTATCTTCCTTGCATTGTTGTTGGGTTTGGCCATGTCTCCTTCTTTTTCGAGATTATCTATAAGGTTTTCTCTGGATTGTTGTGCTTTAGCTTCTCTTAGCTTCTTCTTCAGAGTCTTTTCAGGTTCGGGATGTGCTTCAACAAGAATGTCCTTGTCCTTGCTCCTGCTCATATGAAAAAGAAGAGAACAGAAAAGAAGAAGAATCCTCTATGTCACAGTATAGAGATTCCTTTATGTGAGTAGAAGAGAAGAAGAATAGAAGAGGAAAAATTCGAACACATAGAGAGAAGAGAAGAGGGTTTGAATTATGAGTAGAAGAGAAGTGTTAGTAATTAAATAATAAATAGAAGAAGATGAAAGGGAGAGAATTTCGAAAATTGTTTTTGAAAAATGGTTAGTGATTTTTGAAAATTAAGAGAAGAAATAAAATTAAAACTAAAATTTGAAACAATTAGTTAATTAAAAAGAAGTTTAAAAAAGGGTGAGGAATTTTCGAAAATTAGAGAGAGAAAAGTAGTTAGGTGGTTTTGAAAAAGATAAGAAATAGTAAAACAAACAAAAAAATCAATTAGTTAGTTGAAAAAGATTTGAAAATTAATTTTGAAAAGATCGGAAGTTTAGAAAAGATTTTTGAAATCAAATTTTTGAAAAAGATATGATTTGAAAAAGATATGATTAAAAAGATATGATTGAAATTTATTTTGAAAAAGATTTGAAAAAGAAATTTTAAAAAGATTTGATTTTGAAAATTGAAGTTGATGACTTGACTAACAAGAAACTAAAAGATATGATTCTAGAATTTAAAAATTAAATATTTCTTAACAAGAAAGTAACAAACTTGAAATTTTTGAATCAAAACATTAATTGTTAGTAATAATTTTGAAAATTATGAAATAAAGGTAAGAAAAAGATTTTAAAAATTAATTTTAAAAATTTTTCGAAAAACATGAAAAAATGAAAAAGATTTGATTTTTGAAAAAGATTTTGAAAAGATAAATTTTTGAAATTGAAATCTTGACTTGACTAACAAGAAACAACTTATTTAAAAAATTTTTGACTAAGTCAACCCAAAGATTTCGAAAATTATGAGTAAAACAAGGAAAAGATATTTTTTTATTTTTGAATTTTAATGAGGAGATAGAAAAACAACTAAAATGACTCAAAATATGAAAATTTTGGATCAAAACCAATGATGCATGCAAGAACACTATGAATGTCAAGATGAACACCAAGAACACTTTGAAGATCATGATGAACATCAAGAACTTATTTTTCAAAAATTTTCAAGAAAAGAAAAACATGCAAGACACCAAACTTTGAGATTTTTCATGCTTAGACACTATGAATTCAAAAATGCATATGAAAAATAACAAAAGACACAAAACAAGAAAATATGAAGATCAAACAAGAAGACTTGTCAAGAACAACTTGAAGATCATGAATAATGCAATGCTTGAATTTTCGAAAATTTTTAGAAAAATTAAAACATGGAGTTGACACCAAACTCAAAACTTGACTCTAGACTCAAACAAGAAACACAAAATAATTTTTATCTTATGATTTTATAATTTTTTTTTGAATTTTTCGAAAATTATTTTGAAAAAACGAAAAAGAAGAATTTTTTTTTTGTATTTTTCGAAAATAAGAAATAGAAAGCTTAAAAAATAAAATAAAATTACCTAATCTAAGCAACAAGTTGAACCGTCAGTTGTC
The DNA here is from genome assembly GCF_014773155.1 of Arachis stenosperma. Lineage (NCBI taxonomy): Eukaryota > Viridiplantae > Streptophyta > Magnoliopsida > Fabales > Fabaceae > Arachis > Arachis stenosperma. The sequence continues at coordinate 44,875,379 of NC_080385.1, forward strand.
CAAACTCGAACAATCCCAGGCAACGGCACCAAAAACATGGTGCACAAAATTGTGATCAATGGCGCCAACAACTTGGTACGCACAATTGTAATCTCAACTCTTTCTCACAACTTCGCACAACTAACCAGCAAGTGTACTAGGTCGTCCAAGTAATAAACCTTACGTGAGTAAGGGTTGATCCCACGGATATTGTCAGCTTGAAACAAGCTATGGTCATCTTGTAAATCTCAGTCAGGCGGATTGAAATGGTTATAGAGTTTTGATAATTAAAAGATAAATAAACATCAAGTAAAGATAGAGATACTTATGTAATTCATTGGTGGGAATTTCAGATAAGCGTATGGAGATGCGTTGTTCCTTCTGAATCTCTACTTTCTTATTGCCTTCATCCAATCCTTCATACTCCTTTCTATGGCAAGCTGTATGTTAGGTGTTACTGTCGTCAATGGCTACTTCCAGTCCTCTACGGTTTCTGAACGGCTAATCAACTGTCAGATTTCTCGTCTTGGATCAAAAATACCATGAACAGATATCATATGGCTAATCAGCTGTTGGTTTTCGATCGTGTAGGAATAGGATTTACTATCCTTTTGTGTCTGTCACTATGCCCTACAGTCGTGAGTTTGAAGCTCATCACAGTCATCCCATCCCAGATCCTACTCGGAATACCACAGACAAGGTTTAGACTTTCTGGATCTCAAGAATGCTGCCAATGGATTCTAGCCTATACCACGAAGATTCTAATCTCGGATTCAGATGCCCCATTGTCAGAGGGGAGTCAATGTGAATCGTTGATCAGAAACCCAAGAGATATACATTCAAGCTTGTTTTCATGTAGAATGGAAGTGGTTGTCAATCACGCGTTCATAAGTGAGAATGGTGATGAATGTCACATAATAATCACATTCATCATGTTCTTGTATGCGAATGAATATCTTAGAATAAGAATAAGCATGAATTGAATAGAAAAACAATAGTACTTTGCATTAATACTCGAGGAACAACAGAGCTCCACACCTTAATATATGGTGTGTAGAAACTCCACCGTTGAAAATACATAAGTGATGGAGGTCCAGGCATGGCCGAATGGCCAGCCCCCATAAAAGTCTAAGATCGCATAAAACTGATCAAAGATCCCCGCATCCAAGATGTCTAATACAATAGTAAAAAGTTCTATTTATACTAAACTAGTTACTAGGGTTACAGAAATAAGTAAATGATGCAGAAATTCACTTCCGGGCCCACTTGGTGTGTGCTTGGACTGAGCATTGAAGCTTTCATGTGTAGAGGCCTTCTTTGGAGTTAAACGCCAGTTTGTAACTTGTTTCTGGCGTTTAACGCCAGAATAGGGCAGAAATCTGGCGTTGAACGCCAGTTTGCATCATCTAAACTCGGGCAAAGTATGGACTATTATATATTGCTGGAAACCCTAAGATGTCTACTTTCCAACGCAATTGAGAGCGTGCCATTTGGACTTCTGTAGCTCCAACAAATCCATTTCGAGTGCAGGGAGGTCAGAATCCAACAACATTAGCAGTCCTTTTTCAGCCTCTGAATCAGATTTTTGCTCAGGTCCCTCAAATTCAGTCAGAAAATACCTGAAATTACAGAAAAACACACAAACTCATAGTAAAGTCCAGAAATGTGAATTTTGCTTAAAAACTAATAAAAATATACTAAAAACTAACTAAATCATACTAAAAACTATGTAAAAACAATGCCAAAAGGCGTATAAATTATCCGCTCATCAACAACATACCTGAGTTTCCTACTCAGCGAGAGATAGAATTCAGCATTGATCTAGTACCTGGAACCGGGCTGATTTCTATAGCACCATACCAGATGTCACCACTGGAACTTGTAGAGTTGAAGAAGCAGTTGGATGAGCTACTTGGAAAGAAATTTATTCGTCCTAGTGCATCACCATGGGGAGCTCCGGTATTATTAGTAAAAAGTAGGATGGTGGAATGAGGCTCTGTGTGGATTACTGACAGCTAAATAAAGTCACTATCAAGAACAAGTATCCACTTCCATGGATTGATGATTTGTGGATCAGTTGAAAAGTGCAACTGCGTTTTCAAAGATTGATTTGCGACCGGGTCATCACCAAATTCGAGTAAGCGAGCCAGATATACCAAAGACTGTGTTCAAGACTCAGAAATGATAATGATGCTGAATTGTTTGGGAGCAGAAGAACCAGAAGTTGTGAGATAGGATCGTAGTGGTCTATGGAGGTACAAGAACAGAATTTGTGTGCCTAACTCTGGAAAATTGCGACAAAGGATTTTTGCAGAAGCTCACCAAAGTAGATTTTCTATACATCCTGGAGTGATAAAGACGTATCAAGATTTGAAACAAATGTTCTGGTGGCTGGGCTTAAAGAAAGAGGTAGCTGATTGTGTCTCAAAAATGATTAACCTGCTAGAAGGTGAAGGTGGAACATCAGGGGCCATCAGGAACCTTACAACCTTTGGAAATACAACAATGGAAATGGGAGAAGATCACTTTGGATTTTATCACGGGATTGCCAAGAACCTCAACAGGACATGATGCCATTTGGGTGATTGTGGACAGGTTGAGAAAATCGGCGCATTTCCTTCCGATTCGAGTTGACTGTACTTTAGAAAGGATGGCACAGATATATATTCAAGAAATCGTATGACCGCACGGGATACGTTCGTCAATTGTCTCAGATCGAGATCCGAGGTTTACTTCTAGATTCTGGAGAGCTTTTCAAAAAGTGTTGGAAATAGAATTACACATGACTACAGCATACCATCCTCAAACAGATGGACAATCAGAACGGACAATCCAGACATTAAAAGACATGCTAAGATCTTGTGTGATGAATAACCAAGGTAGTTGGGTAAATATTTGCCGTTGATCGAGTTCGTCTACAACAACAGTTACCAACAAAGTATCGGGATGGCACCTTATGAAGCTCTCTACAAAAGAAGATGTCAGACACCAATGTGTTGGAATGACGACGGAGAAGCTAGTGTCTTGAGTCCAGACTTGGCGCAAGAAACTACTGAGAAGATAAAGGGGATTCGTCAGAAGATCCAGACAGCACAAAGCCATCAAAAGACCTATGTCGATGAGGGAGACCATGTCTTTCTAAAAGTAACCCCAACTACTGGAATAGGTAGAGCCCTTAAGACTAAAAAGCTTAACCCTCGATACATAGGACTTTTCCAAATACTTAAAAGAGTCGGTCTAGTAGCTTATCAAGTAGCCCTTCCTCTATATCTATCAAACCTTCATGATGTTTTTCATGTCTCGCAACTTAAGAAACATATTCCCGATGAGAGTCATATTTTACAACCAGAGACAGTACAGTTACGAAACGATTTGACATATCAAGCAACACCGGTTCAGATCGTAGAAAGAAATGATAAGCAACTAAGGGGTAAAATTGTTCGCTTGGTAAAAGTGGCTTGGGGACAAAAAGGAGAAGAAAAGCATACTTGAAAACTAGAAGACAAGATGAAAGCTGATTACCCGCATCTATTCTTAGGTAACTGAAATTTTGAGGACAAAATTTTCTTTTAGGAGGGTAGAATGTAATAACCCCGATTTTCGAGTACGCGAGATCTTTTCTGAAAGTACGGATTTCTCCAGAAGATTAGTAAGAGAAGAACCTCTGATATATCATCAAGCATCTCAATCTTTATTATCGTTATGTTATCTTTAACTCAGGACCTTAGTTGAGGCAGGTCCAACAATGCAATCGCGAAGAACCTAGTTTTTGAACCGCATCGGTTAGGAGTTTTGATTCTGGTTTCTGTAAATAGTTTCAATTTGATGAAACGGACTCGATTCATGAGAGAAGAGAGATAATAGTATAATATTATCATTATATTAGTATTAGAAGCTACTTGAATGATATTATAAGGTTACCTGGTCAGTTTTAGTTAAAAATAGGAAATCGATTTAACCGGGTTCACAGTTTACTGGTGCAGCTTAGCACCAGCACTCTCTGATGACTTTAGTAATGCTAAGGCCTCATCATACATATTCCATTTTCATATTAAATATGTTACTAGTGTCATTTATGCTAGTAGCTCAGAAAAGAATTTTTAGAGATGTTTTTACAAATGTTCTGAGACATCTAGTTTTAGTAGTTATACACCTGAGATATTTTAATATTATTTTAATTCACCTCCAAACCAACCAATCACAACTCTCCCTACACCCCCAAGACATTCCAAGTCTGGTCATTTACTCCCTTTGGCCGAAAATGAGAAGAGAGAAAAGAGAGAAACTTCCATGACACTTTAATCTTCAAAGCTTGATTTCTGATGAACTAAAACTCAAATCAAAATTCCAATCCGACCAAAATGATCCTCTCTTCTTTCTCTACATAACCATATGACTTATCAAGGCTGGAATCAAGGTAATTTGGCAGCACCATCTCCCTTTTCCTTTGGTTTCAACGAAACATGCTTAAACATGTGTTTTCTTGATGTTCTTCCTTAGGAATCATGCTTAACTTGACTTGAGGGCCAAGAAACGTTAATTTCCAGCAAGTATAAGGTGATAAATCCATTCCTAACATGCTGAGTGAGATTTGGTCAGTTGAGGGTTTGTGGATTTAAAGTTGTTCTTGATGTGATTTAGGAGGAAAAAGTGCTTAAGGACCACCTAAAAGTATAACCGAATTCGGAGCAGCAAAACCAGGTAGGGTTTGATGAATTTAATCTTGATTGATTGTGTTTGAGATGTGTGATTATGATATGGTTTGGCTGTGCTTGAAATTGATGATTTATATGAGTGATTCTTGTTGAAAATTTGATGAAATTTGATGAAATTCAAGCCATGAATTTGTGTTCTTGAGTGCAGCTGGAAACCGAAACCCTAGGCCCTAAATTGGGGTTCAATTTGTGTTAAAATCAAGTGGAAAAGATGAGATTTTAGTGGCTGAAAATTTATTATGAATTTTGGTAAAAATCGGTTATTAAAAAGATTGAAAAACGGGTGAAAACAGAGAAAGAATCTGAAGAATTTATGAAGAATACTTTGAGTGTGATGAAGAACATTGAAGGACAGGCTTTAGATCTTTTAAAAGGGTAAGAAAGTAAAATTTTTGGTGTTTGGGGGGTTATTTGGTAATTTCTGAAGGTTAGGGTAGTTAAAGTAGAAATATTAAAAGTTACAGGTGGTAAAAAGTGAATTTTAAAGGTTAAAAGTTAAAGAGGGGTAATTTTCGAAAATTTAATGATAAAATAATAAATAATAATAAAATATTAAATAATAATATTTAATTAAAAATAATATTTCAATAAAAATAATAAAATAATGCTGAAAAGGCAGTTTTTCGTAAAAACTTTAAAAAGACAACTTTAAGCTCAGAATCTCATAATTACCTTCATAAAATATTTAGGAAGTGGTAATAACATGTTAGTAAGGCAAAGATAAAGGAAAGATAAAAAGTTAAAGAAAAGGTAAAAACCAAAGAAAAGTCTGTAAAGTTTTAATGACAGAAAAACAGACAGAGGTTATTGAACAAACTAGGACAACATAGTTAGTCTTTGAGTTGCAGTTAGGGTTAGGTATTATATGAAAAGTTAAACTGTTTCAGTATAGACTTAATGAACCTATACTTGGGATAAGCTAACTATTCATACCGAAATTTACATAAGCTTTAAATACATACGTTAAGTAGAGAAATCAGAACAGAGTAGAGAAACATAGAGAACAGAGTAACCAGGGTAGAGTAAAGAGATAAAGAGAAAAAGAGTAATATAGATACAGAGGAAAGAGTAATCAGAGAAAAGTAAAGAGATACAGAGAATAGAGTAACCAGAACAGAGTAAAGAGATACAGAGAAAAGAGAAACCAGAACAGAGTAAATATATATATATATATATATATATATATATATATATTAGTTGCTTGATGCAACCCAGAGCTTCTGTAGGGAAACTAAGTTACCTACAGCCATTTTCTGCTTCCCCAGAGCAAATCAGAGCAGAGTATATATATATTTCATGTAGTAAGCAAAGGCTGACTCAAATGAGCGGCTATTATTATATGCGCATTTATTTAGGAATGGAAAATCGTTTTCAGGAAATCGTGGGTTACTCGTGACTGGATAAATGTCAGGAATGTGGGCAGCCAACCGACACATGAGCTAATGGCCTGTACTAGGACTAGACATGCATCATTCTTGTCTGCGCATCATTTTCTGTTGCATTCCTTTTTGTGTGTGTGATTTATTTCTTTATGTTTGTCTGCTTGTATGCTATATCTGTGTTTTATTTTCTTGTTTTTTTCTATTTGTGTTTTGCTTTCTATTTTCTCTACTTTCTCTATCTATCTTTATCTTCTGTTTACTGCTTCGCTATATTCTATTATTCGTCTGCTAATTGACACTGAATAAATGAATGTAACTAATAACCCCGGCCCTACTAAGAACTCCCCGGTTCTTACCCCTTCTCTCCCTTCTTCCCCTTCAGATGGAGACAGGCGTGATATTCTATGAGTTCGAGGACCCTTACATCTACAAGGATCCAGTATATCATAGTTACTTCATTATGGGATTGGAGCCTCGTATTAGACGATATGCGTTACCAAATCAAGCTTTTCAACATCCTCTATCTAGCCCGCCTTTTGACCCCGATGCACCTTATGACTTTCCCTTATCCTGGTTACACCCTGACGCACCTGGACATCCTTTTTCCGATGGTCCCGGACACCCTATACCAGCTTAACCCTTGAATGAGGCGGTACCTGAGCCTATCATTCCTGACAAGCCTGAGATAGCTGAAGGGTATGTACATGTGATTCCACCAGAGTGGGACTTTCCCTCTAAGCCGATTCTTGACTTTTCACAGCCTGATAAGCCAGCACTACCGGATGACGGGGTAGCTCCTATATACGCGAACAGACCTATGCTCGCGAATGGTTTTGTACATAGTGACAGCTGTGCTTCTAGTGGGTCTAAGGGTATAGTTGTAGCTGCGGACGAAAAGGGGGAGGAGGATCCTGAGATTGAGATAGAGTAGGATGAGGGGATGGGCCAGCCTCATGACGATCTTCCGAACGGCCACGTGTAGATATAGTCTGACAGCAGTAGGGGCATTCTTTTGATGACACTCTAGTCTGACATTATCTGTTAGTTAGCCTCTCACTTGTGTTAGTACACCCGAGAGCTAGGAGCTGTAGAGTAGTTAGGCTAGCCTGGACGCCAGCTTAGTGATTTTTTTGTATGAGCGAGGCTCTGGGAGTGTCGTGTATATAGTAGCTATGTAGGTTTGACGAGGATGTAAATTGACTTAATCTTTTGTGAACGCTACATGTTTTGTTATAGTGTACATGATGTGTATTATCAGCTGTGTTCTATGTTTCTTTATGCTTCCTTATTATCTCTATCAATGCGTGCTTATTTATTTTACTCCCTCGCTCGGAACGATATAAGTTAAATAGAAAAGAAAGTTACTCGTAAAATTGGAAACGTTCTAACAAGGAACAGTTTCATATATTAAGTATTAGTTAATAATTAGGAAGAACAAGTTGGTAACACTTGGCTTCTTATATGACCATGACATACTGGGAGTTGGGTCGTTACACATAGTTCCTTTATTCATTTATTAGTTTATTAATTCCAATTTTGATTGTTCTTTTATCTCTTTATTGTTTGCTTCTTTATTGAAAGCACTCATTGCTTTCCACAACCAAAATTGTGTGCTCTTATGCATTAGTTCCTAGGGAAGACGACCCGAGGTTTAATTACTCTCGGTTAATTTGGATTAGAAATTTTAAACTTTGATTGTTGGGATTTAATTGCCGATTAGGACTATGCTACCGACGAAGTAATTCTTGTTTTGAGAAATTCCAAACCGGTACAAATCCCTACTCATTAACAACCAAATTAAACTTTGATCGAGAGCTAATTGTCAGTTTGGAACAATACTTCAACTGATCGTATTTTCTGTGAGAAATTCTAGACCGACGATCGGCTGTCATCAAGTTTTTGGCACTGTTGCCGGGGAATGATTTCAATGTGTGTCTTATTGTTGGTTATGTCAATATGTAAATAGTGTATATAGTTTACCTGCTTTAGTTTGTTTTTATTTTAAGTCTTTTTAATGCATGAGCTTATAGTTTCCAAGTTGACTCAGTCACAACCAGATCCTAGTTTAGCCAAATTTGATCCTAAAATTGAAAGGACTTTACTTCACATTCGGCAAGCTAGACGTCGGGCGGATTACACAGTTAGTGCATCAGCCTCTTTTGACAGACCTTCTGAAACACTAGTTCAATCTGATAGTGACTTAGACTCTTCATTCAATGAAGGGACATCTTACTCTTATGTTGGGACTACTGACATACCTCTGAGTATTGCAGGTGATAATCATATGGCTGAGTGGTGCACGAAATTGCAATAACACTTTTGCAATCCCGCACAACTAACCAGCAAGTGCACTGGGTCGTCCAAGTAATACCTTACGTGAGTAAGGGTCGATCCCACAGAGATTGTCGGCTTGAAGCAAGCTATGGTTATCTTGTAACTCTTAGTCAGGATATCAAAAATTATCAGGATTGATTGTGAAAAGCAAAAGATCATGAAATAAGCACTTATTTTGCAATAATGGGGAACAGGTTGAGGTTTTGGAGATGCTCTATCTTCTGAACCTCTGCTTTCCTACTGTCTTCTTCTTCAAACACGCAAGGCTCCTTCCATGGCAAGCTGTATGTGGGGTTTCATCGTTGTCAATGGCTACCTCCCCTCCTCTCAGTGAAAATGTTCAACGCACCCTGTCACGGCACGACTATTCAGCTGTCGGTTCTCGATCATGTCGGAATAGAATCCAGTGATTCTTTTGCGTCTGTCACTAACGCCCCACAATCGCGAGTTTGAAGCTCGTCACAGTCATTCAATCATTGAATCCTACTCAGAATACCACAGACAAGGTTTAGACCTTCCGGATTCTCTTGAATGCCGCCATCGATTCTAGCTTATACCACGAAGATTCTGATTAAGGAATCCAAGAGATATCTACTCAATCTAAGGTAGAACGGAGGTGGTTGTCAGGCACACGTTCATAGTTGAGAACGATGATGAGTGTCACGGATCATCACATTCATCAGGTTTAGGAACAAGTGATATCTTAGAATGGAGGCAAGCATGATTGAATGAAAAACAGTAGTAATTGCATTAATCCATCAAGACACAGCAGAGCTCCTCACCCCCAACCATGGGGTTTAGAGACTCATGCCGTAGAAGATACAATGAGAAACGTGTAAAGTGTCATGAGGTCTAGATACAATGTCAAAAGATCCTATTAATAGTGAACTAGTAACCTAGGATTTACAGAATTGAGTAAATGATAGAAAAATCCACTTCCGGGCCCACTTGGTGTGTGCTTGGGCTGAGCATTGAAGCATTTTCGTGTAGAGACTCTTTCTGGAGTTAAACGCCAGCTTTTATGCCAGTTTGGGCGTTAAACTCCAATTTTTATGCCAGTTCCAGCGTTAAACGCTGGGAATTCTGAAGCTGATTTGCAATGCCGGTTTGGGCCATCAAATCTCGGGCAAAGTATGGACTATTATACATTGCTGGAAAGCCCAGGATGTCTACTTTCCAAATCCATTGAGAGCGCGCCAATTGGGCTTCTGTAGCTCCAGAAAATCCACTTCGAGTGCAGGGAGGTCAGAATCCAACAGCATCTACAGTCCTTTTCAGCCTCTAAATCAGATTTTTGCTCAGGACCCTCAGTTTCAGCCAGAAAATACCTGAAATCACAGAAAAATACACAAACTCATAATAAAGTCCAGAAAAGTGAATTTTAACTAAAAACTAATAAAAATATAATAAAAACTAACTAAAATATACTAAAAACATACTCAAAATAATGCCAAAAAGCGTATAAATTATCCGCTCATCACAACACCAAACTTAAATTGTTGCTTGTCCCCAAGCAACTGAAAATCAAAATAGAATAAAAAGAAGAGAATATACTATAGACTCCAAAATATCAAAGAAACTTAGCTCCAATTAGATGAGCGGGACTAGTAGCTTTTTGCTTCCGAACAGTTTTGGCATCTCGCTTTATCCTTTGAAGTTTGGAATGATTGGCATCTATAAGAACACAGAACTCAGATAGTGTTATTGATTCTCCTAGTTAAGTATGATGATTCTTGAACATAGCTACTTTTTGAGTCTTGGCTGTGGCCCAAAGCACTCTGTCTTCCAGTATTACCACCGGATACATACATGCCACAGACACATAATTGGGTGAACCTTTTCAGATTGTGACTCAGCTTTGCTAGAGTCCCCAATTAGAGGTGCCCAGGGTTCTTAAGCACACTCCTTTTTCCTTGGATCATAACTTTATTTCTTTCTTTTTTTTTTCTTTTTCTCTTTCCCCCTTTTTTTTCGTTTTTCTCCTTCTTTTTTTTTGTATTCACTGCTTTTTCTTGCTTCAAGAATCATTTTGATGATTTTTCAGACCCTCAATAACAGTTCTCCCTTTTCATCATTCTTTCAAGAGCCAACAATTTTAACATTCTTAAAACAACAAATTCAAAAGACATATGCACTGTTCAAGCATTCATTCAGAAAACAAAAAGTATTGTCACCACATCAAACTAATTCAACTAGTTTCAGAGATGAATTCAAAATCCTGTACTTCTTGTTCTTTTGTGATTAAAGCATTTTTCATTTAAGAGAGGTGATGGATTCATAGGACATTTATAGCTTTAAGACATGAACTTTAAATTTTATTAATCATGAACTAAGAACAAGACTCAAAAATAGATATAAGATAAGACTAATAATAATAGAAAACAAAAAATTTAAATAGGCTCCTAATGATAGAGATTATCACAGAGTTAGGACTCAACAACCTTGATTTTGAGAAGTAGATGCTCCCTCCACTTGAGGGGAGAGCTTTTGGCGTTTTATCTCTTGAAGTTCATGCCCTTGCTTCTCTTGTTCCTTCAGCAATTTGCAGAGCATGCAGTTCTGATTCTGCTGTTCTTCCTTAAGTTGCTCCATAGTTTCTTGCAACTTGGTGATAGATGCTTCTAGGTTGGCCCAGTAGTCAATTTCAGGAAATTCAGGGAGGAACTCCTGTGCCCTCTTTTTGATAGAATTGTCTTGCATTTGTCCTTCCATTGACTTCTTGGTGATTGGATGTTCAATGGGTATGAATTCATCTACTCCCATCTTCACCCCAGCCTCTTTACAGAGCAAGGAGATCAAGCTTGGGTAAGCCAGTTTGGCTTCAGTGGAATTCTTATTTGCAATTGTGTAGATCTCACAAGCAATCAGATGATGAACCTTCACTTCTTTTCCAAGCATAATGCAATGAATCATCACTGCTCTCTTGATGGTGACCTCAGAACGGTTGTTAGTGGGCAATATGGAGCGCCCAATAAAGTCTAGCCAACCTCTTGCAATTGGTTTGACGTCTCCCCTCTTGAGTTGGTTTGGGACACCTTTTGAATTGGTTATCCATTTAGTTCCAGGGAGGCATATGTCCTCTAGAACTTGATCCAACCCTTTATCTGCTCTCACCATCCTCCTATTAAAGGATTCAGGATCATCTTGCAGTTGAGGCAATTTGAAGACCTCTCTTATTTTGTCCAGATGGAAGTAAATAATTCTCCCTCTGACCATGGTTCTGTAGGTATGAAAAGCAGTTCCAGTCATTCTCTGCTTATCTGTCAGCCACAGATTTGAGTAGAATTCCTGAACCATGTTCCTTCCAACCTTTGTCTTAGGGTTGGTTAGAACTTCCCATCCTCTGTTTCGAATTTTCTCTTGGATCTCCGGATATTCATCTTCTTTCAGATTGAATTTGACTTCCGGGATCACTGACCTCAGACCCATTATTTTGTGATAATGGTCTGCATGTTCTTTGGTTAAGAACTTCTCTTGACTCCAAACATCCTTTGGATTATTCTCTTTCTTACCTCTTGAATTGGTTTGTTTTTCTCTAGGAGCCATGATCTTGATAAATCTTGGCCTAGTGATCACGGAAAGCACACCAAACTTAGAGGTTTGCTTGTCCTCAAGCAAAAGAAGGCAAAGAGGGGAGAGAAGAGGAGAGCAAATTCGAATGGTGTGGGGAAGGAGGGTGGCCGAACGTGTTTAAATAGGAGAGGAGGAGAGATTTTCGAAAATTTGAAGGAGATTTGAGAAGATATGGAAAAAATTTGAAGAGATAATTGAGTTTTTTGAAAGAGTCTAGGAAAGGATTTGAAATAGATTTGAAGAAGATTCTAACTTTTGAAATTGGAAGGTTAATGATGAAAGTTTGTAATGTGTTTATGTAAAAAGATATGGGTTAAAACAAGAAAGTTTGAAAAAATTTGAAGTGGGAACAAAATCTCCTCCCCCTGCCTTTCTGGCGTTAAACGCCCAGAATGGTATCCATTCTGGCGTTTAACGCCCATTTGGTGTCCTATTTGGGCGTTTAACGCCCAGCCAGGTATCTTGGCTGGCGTTAAACGCCAGAAATCCCTTTATCACTGGGAATTTTGCTAAACGCCCAGGATGTTGCACACCTGGCGTTAAACGCCCAGAATGGTGCCCATTCTGGTGTTTAATGCCCAAAATGGCACAATTACTGGCGTTAAACGCCCAGAATGGTGCCCATTCTGGCGTTTAACGCCCAAAGTACCCCTTACTGGCGTTTTTTCGCCAGTAAGCTCTTTTTCTCTGCTTTTCGCACTGAATCCTTCTGTAACTCTGTGAATTCCTTCAAATTTGATAATTGCCCTTTAAGAATATGTATTAAATCTTGATTAGACAGAACAGATACCCTTCTAATCACTGGGTTGCCTCCCAGCAAGCGCTTCTTTATTGTCTTTAGCTGGACCTTCACTGGAGATCACTCAAGTCTCAGTTTTGAGCATTCTTGCTCAAAATTGCTTTCAAGATAATGCTTGATCCTCTGTCCATTAACAATGAACTTCTTGTCAGAATCAGTATCCTGAAGCTCAACATATCCATATGGTGATACTCCTGTAATCACATACGGACCCCTCCAGCGGGACTTAAGCTTTCCTGGGAATAATCTGAGCCTAGAGTTGAAGAGCAGGACTTTTTGTCCTGGCTCAAAGACTCTGGATGACAATTTCTTGTCATGTCACTTCTTTGCCTTTTCCTTATAAATTTTTGCATTTTCAAAGGCATTGAGTCTGAATTCCTCTAGCTCATTTAGCTGGAGCAATCTTTTTTCACCAGCTAACTTAGCATCCATGTTTAGGAATCTGGTTGCCCAGTAGGCTTTATGTTCCAGTTCCACGGGCAGATGACAGGCCTTCCCATACACCAGTTGGTATGGAGAGGTTCCTATAGGAGTCTTGTATGCTGTTCTGTATGCCCACAGAGCATCGTCCAAGCTATTTGCCCAATCCTTTCTACGGGCAATAACAGTCCGTTCCAGGATTCTTTTGAGCTCTCTGTTAGAGACCTCAGCTTGCCCATTTGTCTGTGGGTGATATGGAGTTGCTACTTTGTGGCTAATTCTATATCTAACCATAGCAGAGTACAGTTGTTTATTGCAGAAATGGGTGCCTCAATCACTGATCAGTACTCTGGGAACACCAAACCTGCTGAAGATTTGTTTCTGGAGGAATTTCAGCACGGTTTTGGTATCATTATTGGGTGTGGCAATTGCTTCCACCCATTTAGATACATAGTCTACTGCCACTAGAATATAAGTGTTTGAGTATGATGGTGGGAAGGGACCCATGAAGTCAATTCCCCATACATCAAACAATTCAATCTCTAAGATCCCTTGCTGAGGCGTTGCGTAACCTTGAGGCAAGTTGCCAGCTCTTTGGCAACTGTCACAGTTACGCACAAACTCTCGGGCATCTCTGTAGAGAGTAGGCCAGTAGAATCCGCATTGGAGGACCTTGGTTGCTGTTCGCTCTCCTCCAAAGTGTCCTCCATATTGTGATCCATGGTAATGCCACAGGATTCTTTGTGCTTCCTCTCTGGGTACACATCTGTGGATTATTCCGTCTGCACATCTCTTAAAGAGATATGGTTCATCCCATAGGCAGTATTTGGCATCTGAAATTAATTTCTTTCTTTGCACTCTACTGTACTCCTGGGGTATGAACCTCACAGCTTTATAATTTGCAATATCTGCAAACCATGGAGCTTCCTGAATGGCAAAGAGTTGCTCATCTGGGAAGGTCTCAGAGATCTCAGTAGAAGGGAGGGACGCCCCAACTACTGGTTCTATTCGGGACAGATGATCAGCTACTTGGTTCTCTGTCCCTTTTCTGTCTCTTATTTCTATATCAAACTCTTGCAGAAGCAACACCCATCTTATGAGCCTGGGTTTTGAATCCTGCTTTGTAAGTAAGTACTTAAGAGCAGCATGGTCAGTGTACACAATCACCTTTGATCCTACTAGATAGGATCTAAACTTGTCAATAGCATAGACCACTACAAGTAACTCTTTTTCTGTGGTTGTGTAATTTTTCTGTGCGTCATTTAGAACACGGCTGGCATAATAAATGACGTGCAGAAGCTTGTTATGCCTCTGTCCCAACACTACACCAATGGCATGGTCACTGGCATCACACATTAATTCGAATGGTAATGTCCAGTCTGGTGCAGAGATGACTGGTGCTGTGACCAGCTTAGCTTTCAGGGTCTCAAATGCCTGCAAACACTGTGTGTCAAACACAAATGGTGTGTCAGCAGCCAACAGGTTACTCAGAGGTTTTGCAATTTTCGAAAAATCCTTTATAAACCTTCTGTAGAATCCTGCATGCCCCAGAAAGCTTCTAATTGCCTTAACATTGGCAGGTGGTGGTAATTTTTCAATTACCTCTACCTTTGCCTTATCCACCTCTATACCCCTGCTTGAAATTTTGTGCCCAAGGACAATTCCTTCAGTCACCATAAAGTGACATTTTTCCCAGTTTAAAACCAGGTTAGTCTCTTGGCACCTTTTCAGGACAAGTGCTAAGTGGTTAAGACAGGAGCTGAATGAGTCTCCATATACTGAGAAGTCATCCATGAAGACTTCCAGGAATTTCTCCACCATATCAGAGAAGATGGATAGCATGCATCTCTGAAAGGTTGCAAGAGCATTACACAGACCAAAAGGCATCCTTCTGTAGGCAAACACACTAGAAGGGCAAGTGAATGCTGTTTTCTCTTGGTCCTGAGGATCTACTGCAATCTGATTGTAGCCTGAATAGCCATCCAAAAAGCAGTAATAGTCATGACCAGCTAGTCTTTCTAGCATTTTGTCTATGAATGGTAAAGGAAAATGATCCTTTTTGGTGGCTGTATTGAGCCTTCTGTAGTCAATACACATGCGCCACCCTGTGACTGTTCTTGTAGGAACCAGTTCATTTTTTTCATTATGAACTACTGTCATGCCTCCCTTCTTGGGGACAACTTGGACAGGGCTCACCCAGGGGCTATCAGAAATAGGATAAATAATCCCAGCCTCTAGTAATTTAGTGACCTCTTTCTGCACCACCTCCTTCATGGCTGGATTTAGTCGCCTTTGTGGTTGGACCACTGGTTTGGCATTATCCTCCAATAGGATCTTGTGCATGCATCTTGCTGGGCTAATGCTCTTAAGATCACTTATGGACCACCCAAGAGCTGTCTTGTGTGTCCTTAGCACTTGAATAAGTGCTTCCTCTTCCTGTGGACTTAAAGCAGAGCTTATAATCACTGGAAAAGTGTCACCTTCTCCCAGAAATGCATACTTCAGGGATGGTGGTAGTGGTTTGAGTTCAGATTTGGGAGGCTTATCCTCCTCTTGAGGAATTTTCAAAAATTCTTTTGTTTCCTCTGGCTCTTCCTGATCAGGCTGAGCATCCTTGAAGATGTCCTCAAGCTCTGATTCTAAACTTTCAGTCATATTGACCTCTTCCACTAAAGAGTCAATAATGTCAGCGCCTATGCAGTCATTTGGTGTGTCTGGATGCTGCATAGCTTTTACAGCATTCAACTTGAACTCATCCTCATTGACTCTCAGGGTTACTTCCCCTTTTTGTACATCAATGAGAGTTCGTCCAGTTGCTAGGAAAGGTCTTCCTAGAATGAGAGTTGCACTCTTGTGCTCCTCCATTTCCAGCACTACAAAGTCAGTTGGAAAGGCAAATGGCCCAACCTTGACAATCATGTCCTCAATTATGCTTGATGGATATTTAATGGAGCCATCAGCAAGTTGGAGGCATATCCGGGTTGGTTTGACTTCTTCAGTCAACCCAAGCTTTCTGATAGTAGATGCAGGTATTAGATTGATGCTTGCTCCAAGATCACACATGGCTATCTTGGTGCAAGCACCTTCTAATGTGCATGGTATCATAAAGCTTCCTGGATCTTGAAGCTTTTCTGGTAAGCTTTTCAGAATGACTGCACTGCATTCTTCAGTGAGAAATACTTTTTCAGTTTCTCTCCAATCCTTCTTATGGCTTAAGATTTCCTTCATGAATTTAGCATAAGAAGGTATTTGCTCAAGTGCCTCTGCAAATGGAATCTTTATTTCAAGAGTCCTTAGATAGTCTGCAAAGCGGGCAAATTGCTTATCCTGTTCCGCTTGGCGGAGTTTCTGAGGATAAGGCATCTTGGCTTTATATTCTTCAACCTTGGTTGCTGCAGGTTTATTTTTTACAGAAGTGGTTGGAGAAGCCTTTTTAGAGGGGTTACTATCAGCACTCTCAGGTGTCTGGTTCCCCTTTTGCGTTTGAACGCCAGGATTGGGTGGAAAATGGGCGTTTAACGCCATCTTTTCCCCCTTTTCTGGCGTTTGAACGCCAGAATTGGGCAGGGAATGGGCGTTTAACGCCAGCTTTCCCCCCTTTTCTGGCGTTTAAACGCCAATAGTATTCCTCTCTGGGCTTTTACTGTCCTCAGAGGGATTTTGGATAGTGGTTTGGCTATCCTCTGTCAATTGTTCCTTTATTGACTTTTTGCTACTTTGAGTAGTGTTATTCAATGTCTTCCCACTCCTCAGTTGAACTGCTTGGCATTCTTCTGTTATCTATTTAGACAGCTGCTGTTTTGCCTGATTCAACTGTAATTCTATGTTCTTGTTAGCAATTCTAGTCTCTTGGAGCATTTCTTTAAATTCTGCTAACTATTTTGTCATCAGGTGTAATTGTTGATTAAGCTCAACCATCTGTTCTTGAGGATTAGGATCAGTGGCTAATGCCATAACTTCTTTTTGTGTAGAGGGTTCATTGCTAGAGTACAAATGTTGATTTCTAGCAACAGTATCTATATGCTCTTGAGCTTCCTCAATCGTTTTCCTCATATGTATAGATCCACCAGCTGAGTGGTCTAGAGACATCTGAGCTTTTTCTGTAAGCCCATAGTAGAAAATGTCTAACTGTACCCACTCTGAAAACATTTCAGAGGGGCATTTTCTTAGCATACCTCTATACCTCTCCCAGGCATTATAAAGGGATTCATTATCCTCTTGTTTAAAGCCTTGGATGTCCAGCCTTAGCTGTGTCATCCTTTTTGGAGGGTAAAATTGATTCAGGAATTTGTCTGATAGCTGTTTCCATGTCTTTATGCTTGCTGTAGGTTGGTTATTCAACCACCTCTTAGCTTGATCTTTTACAGCAAATGGAAATAGTAATAATCTGTAGACATCCTGATCCACCTCTTTATCATGTACTGTGCCAGTAAGTTGTAAGAATTGTGCCAGAAACTCAGTAGGTTCTTCCTGTGGAAGACCGGAATACTGGCAATTTTGCTGCACCATGATAATGAGTTGAGGGTTTAGCTCAAAGCTGCTTGCTTTGATGGGGGGTATACAGATGCTACTCCCATATGCAGCTGTAATGGGGTTAGCATATGACCCCAGAGTCCTTTTGGACTGTTTATTCCCACTTATGTCCATAATGGAGAAGAGGGAATTGATGTGAATAGTAATCAAGATATATATGTATATATATTTTTTTGAAAAGAGGAAAGATAAAAACAACAAAGAGACACCAAACTTAAAATTTTTCAGAAAATCAAACATGAATTTTCGAAAACCTAAAGAAAAACACAAAGAAGACACCAAACTTAGAATTTTTAAAGATCAAAAAGGGACTAAGGACATGCAAATTCGAAAATTAAAAGAAAAACAGAAGCATGCAATTGACACCAAACTTAAAATATGAAATTACACTCAAATAAAAGACTCTAAACCAAAAATAAAACAGTCCTAATCTAAGCAACAAGATAGACCGTCAGTTGTCCAAACTCGAACAATCCCTGGCAACGGCGCCAAAAACTTGGTGCACGAAATTGCAATAACACTTTTGCAATCCCGCACAACTAACCAGCAAGTGCACTGGGTCGTCCAAGTAATACCTTACGTGAGTAAGGGTCGATCCCACGGAGATTGTCGGCTTGAAGCAAGCTATGGTTATCTTGTAACTCTTAGTCAGGATATCAAAAATTATCAGGATTGATTGTGAAAAGCAAAAGATCATGAAATAAGTACTTGTTTTGCAGTAATGGGGAACAGGTTGAGGTTTTGGAGATGCTCTATCTTCTGAACCTCTGCTTTCCTACTGTCTTCTTCTTCAAACACGCAAGGCTCCTTCCATGGCAAGCTGTATGTGGGGTTTCACCGTTGTCAATGGCTACCTCCCCTCCTCTCAGTGAAAATGTTCAACGCACCCTGTCACGGCACGGCTATTCAGCTGTCGGTTCTCGATCATGTCGGAATAGAATCCAGTGATTCTTTTGCGTCTGTCACTAACGCCCCACAATCGCGAGTTTGAAGCTCGTCACAGTCATTCAATCATTGAATCCTACTCAGAATACCACAGACAAGGTTTAGACCTTCCGGATTCTCTTGAATGCCGCCATCGATTCTAGCTTATACCACGAAGATTCTGATTAAGGAATCCAAGAGATATCTACTCAATCTAAGGTAGAACGGAGGTGGTTGTTAGGCACACGTTCATAGTTGAGAACGATGATGAGTGTCACGGATCATCACATTCATCAGGTTTAGGAACAAGTGATATCTTAGAATGGAGGCAAGCATGATTGAATGAAAAACAGTAGTAATTGCATTAATCCATCAAGACACAGCAGAGCTCCTCACCCCCAACCATGGGGTTTAGAGACTCATGCCGTAGAAGATACAATGAGAAACGTGTAAAGTGTCATGAGGTCTAGATACAATGTCAAAAGATTCTATTAATAGTGAACTAGTAACCTAGGGTTTACAGAATTGAGTAAATGACAGAAAAATCCACTTTCGGGCCCACTTGGTGTGTGCTTGGGCTGAGCATTGAAGCATTTTCGTGTAGAGACTCTTCCTGGAGTTAAACGCCAGCTTTTATACTAGTTTGGGCGTTTAACTCCAATTTTTATGCCAGTTCCAGCGTTAAACGCTGGGAATTCTGAAGCTGATTTGCAATGCCGGTTTGGGCCATCAAATCTCAGGCAAAGTATGAACTATTATACATTGCTGGAAAGCCCAGGATGTCTACTTTCCAATGCCATTGAGAACGCGCCAATTGGGCTTCTGTAGCTCCAGAAAATCTACTTTGAGTGCAGGGAGGTCAGAATCCAACAGCATCTGCAGTCCTTTTCAGCCTCTAAATCAGATTTTTGCTCAGGACCCTCAATTTCAGCCAGAAAATACCTGAAATCACAGAAAAACACACAAACTCATAGTAAAGTCAAGAAAAGTGAATTTTAACTAAAAACTAATAAAAATATAATAAAAACTAACTAAAATATACTAAAAACATACTCAAAATAATGACAAAAAGCGTATAAATTATTCGCTCATCACTGAGCCTCGCAGGATTACATTGCATGAGCAAGGAGCACCTAATCTTATCTTTCAACCACTTTAAGCACGGTACCCTAACTTGGATGCAAACTTTGAATTGAAGAATAGTCTGATTAATTTGTTGCCTAAGTACCATGGGTTGCTAGGCCAAGATCCTATTAGACACTTGAGGGATTTCCAAGTGGTATGCTCTATTACTAGGAGACATTGGGCTGATGACCAAGGTGCTTGGGGAGATGGCTACTCTTCTCAAGAAAATTCATCAAGGGAAAAAATCATCTTCATCCATTAAAGTTATTCAAGCTCCACCCCACGTCTTACGAATTGAGGGACCTCCTAGGGTGTGTTGTGTGTGTTATTGCACTTCACACTATACCGATTAATGCCCTCAAGTTCAAGGAGATTATACTCTTACAGTAGCTAACCCTTATAACAACCATTCTTCCTACCACCCTCAAAATCAAGGCTCATAGTCTCATGGTAACAATTACAATCAAGAGTGGCGGGATAACTTTTATGGGAACAACTACAACCAAAGGTGGAACCAAGGGCCACCCAACCTTCCTTCTCAACACTAACAAAGTTACCAATCCTCTCCTCAACCATCATTTAACAACCACTCTTACCAAGGCAATCAAACTCTCCACAATCAACCATTCCAACATCAACAATAAAATCAACCCAACAACCAAAGATACCAACCACCCCATAAAAGACAACAAGCTCTAACCAACCAACCTTTTTCTTCTTCCAACCAACCATCTATTAAGGATTTCCTCCGTCCATTCCTCCAAGAGAAAGAGAGAATCCGGTCTATGGTGGAGACACAAGAAACCATGATGACCTCCATAATCGAGATGCTATCTAGAATATCTTTGCCCTCTCTTACTAACACAATAAACACCTCCTAAGCTTTTAGTTCCACTAGACTTTCTTCTCAACCCCTTTCTAACCCAAAAGGTAGCCTTAATGCCATCACCTTAAGGTTTAGAATCCTGTTGGAGGAAGTGATTTCCAAGACCGTGGAGGATATTCCTGATGAAGAGGTAGTTGTTGAGGCACAAGAGGTAGATGATGAGGAAGAAACAAGGCAAGAAGAAGAAGAGTTGAACCTCAAGGAGCCTAAGAGGAAGGCCGTGATGGATGAGTCCATCCCCGTTCCATTTTCTTCTATGGTTAAGAAAGCTAAAAAGTCTCTAGAATTTGACCTCAGTATGTTGCAAGTTTTCAAAAAAGTTGAGGTAACAATTCCACTCCTTGATGTTATTCAACAAATTTTCAAATATGCCAAGTTCTTAAAAGATTTATGCACACATAAGGATAGAATTGGTGAGCTTAAAACTTAGTCTTTGGGTAGCTCTATATCTTCATTGATGAACTCCATTCCGGAGAAATGTAGTGATCCGGGACCATACTTAGTTTCTTGTTGGATTGGTGGAGTTGCTTTTATGATTGCATGTGTGACTTAGGTGCATAAGTTAGCATCATGCCTCTTTCGGTGTTTGTAAGGTTGAATTTGGTCCCATTGAAAAGGTCAATTGCGAAGTTTTTTTTGGCCGATAAAAGTGTGATTACTGTGGTCGGAATAACAGAGGATGTACTTGTGAGGATCAAGAATTTGGTTTTTTTTTGTGGACTTTTATATTCTTGAGATGCCTCCAATTGATAATGGGAAACCTTCATCTATATTGTTTGGTAGGCCCTTTTTGAAGACCTCAAAGTTCAAGTTGGATACCTTCATTGGTACATATTCTTTTGAGGTGGGTGATAAGACTGTCAAGTTTAATTTGGAGGAAGCTACGAGGCATTTACCGGAGAGACTTGTGGTGCAATCGTGTCAAAGAGAGGCTAGAGTAACTAGATCTGTGGGTGCCTTATCACGCGGTAACTTGGACTAACTGATCCGAAATTATCGATCCAACGCTCACTATCAAGAGTCGCCTTTAGATGGACACAAATTAAAAAAAATTGAGAAAATAAAGAAATATTAAATCTCTTTTTATATTTCATGTTCTATTTTTTTTTTTTTTTCAACTTTGAAGTGGAACTGTGAGAGCGGTGAGAGCGAGACGCACTTGTGTAAGATTATGGAATGTGAATGATGATGATCCATTCCATGGCCTTGGATGTTGGAACAGAGTAACTAACAGTCAACAAACTAAAATGGCTTCATCAACTATAACCTGCAACTTCCACTATACCTACATTCCTTCAACCCTCGCAGCTTCAGCTTCATCCACAGCCACTCGTTTTTCTTTTCCCTTATCTGCTTCTTCTTCTTCCCTTTTTCACCGCTACACCCTCCACCGTGCCACCTCCACTAGAATCCTTGCCAAGTTTGATAAATTCCAAGGTGAAACTCCCCTAGACACAGACACGCCTCAGAGTCCAGAACCAGAACCTTATCTTGATCGCGATAAGGAAGAAGATGACAGGTACTTCTATTTCGACCACCTTTTAGCGTTACCTTTCTTAATTAATTAATTTGATTAATTTATATTTAATATTACTTTCCTTTTCCAATTTATGTGTTATCGTAGCTTTTTGTAAATTGTAAGCCATGAAACATTGTATTGGATAGTGTTTATATTTATGTTTTCAATAGTGCTTTATCTTCAGTTCGTTTATGTAAATGATCGTTTGTTGCTGAAAGTTTATGCTGTTAATTAAACAATTTTTTGGTGAAGTCCAAATATGAATTTATCGAGATGATGATGCGTTTATTAGCCTTGGAGTTTGGTCTAAATTGTGATAATGTGTGTCTGGAAGATGTTAACTCAACTTTTGTGTTTTTAGTTGTTTGCCTTCAGATTTGGCGGGTGCGGTGCGACAATCAAGTGAGGCAGCTGCATTGTTTGTCTCTTCAGGAGGGATGAGAGCCATAGTATGTGCCAAAATTTCATGTCCTTATTAATTTTTTTATATTTTATGCTTTCAATTTTGTGGTACTACTTGCTGTAATCAATTGGATATTTGTCGCAGATCTTTTTTTTTAGGTGTAGTTTCATTTATAGAAGATAGAACAATGCTTCTTTGTGGATATTCTTGGGTGAATCCTGGTGTTTTGACTTTGATTAATTGTACTGAAAATCTTGTTTAAGATCAACTTCATAAATTTATTTAACATGTTTAAATTAAAAAAGACTATGATAGTGCTAGTTTTATTCTTTTTTTGAGATTGGCATTCAAATTTTTATCATTTTGTGTCTCATGTAACTGAGATTTTTTTAAGCAAAGGCAGGTTAATGGGTGGCTTAGTTTGTTCTTTTGAGTTCCTTTAGCACCTCATTTTTCTTGAACTAACTATTTTTAACTTGCTCACAGGTTGAACTCTTAATCCCCCAACTGCAATTTTTAGATGATGAAGGTGCACAGGTAGAGCTCTGGGAGTTGTCAAGGATTTTCTTGGATACACTTATTGCAGAAACAGAATGTCAGGTTAGTGTAATTGAAATGTGTGAAGAATTTGCTGAATTTTAAATGCCATTTTCTATTCAATATCTTAGAAATACTTGTATATATGATCCGTTATTTTGTTATGTCCATGTAAGTTAAATTGGTTTCTTTTGATGTAACCTACATTATTGACACCTGTGAGTTATGTCCAACATTAATGCTTTCTCTGCTGCTACATGTGCAAATGTATTTATGCGTTCTTTAGCATCCAACTTATACTCCTACTTAGTCCATAGTTTTATTTTTAATAAGAAGATTACTAATATGTCATTTGATTTATCATGAATTGTTCTAGACCCGTAGTTCTTGGTTATGAAGAGAAAAATTAAATAACTCACAGATATAGCCATAGTTACATTTCGTTCCACTAATTGAAGTAAACTACACGTATTAGAAAATGCAATAAAATTCATTGACATAATGTTTCAATAGAGCGATAGTTGTGCTTTGACTGATTTCTGCATGACATAAGGATTCACAAAATAGATGCTGACGAATACTTAAACTTACGCATGCTTTTGTGATTATGATGATTCAAATTCAATAAGGTTTTGCGATTTGTGTTTTAATGAATGGTTTAATTATTCTGTCAATCCCTATAATTTCATTGAATTTTCAGTTAGCCCCCTATACCATATCAGATTTTGTAATTAAATCCCTAATGTGACAAAAACGTTGGAATTAACAGAATATTCCATTAAACAAAACGAATATGCCTAATACTTGACTGAATATTCCGTTTTGTTTAACAGAATATTCTATTAGTTCTAATTTACGGTAGAGACTTGGTTATAAAATCTGATATGATATATGGATCTATTGAAAAGAAAAAATATAGGGACCTAATTGAAAATTCAGTGAAACTATAAGGATTGACGGCCGAGTAACTAAACCTTAATGAATCTATTTTATACACTGTAAACTTGTTGCTAAGTTTATGAGTTTGATTGATAGAGAGTTAAAGCCATATTTCCAGATGCTGGCGCAGCTGCTCTTCTTAAATACCGGTGGAAGGATGCTCAGTTTAGATTTGCAAGGTAACTGCCATCACATCAATTAACGCTCTATGATTTATTTTGCTTTTCACCCCAGCAGCATAGTTAGGTAGTGTAGTTTTTGTAACCATTTGATTCTTTTGTATTTCACTTAAGGCTTGATGATTGTTCAGTTACATTTCTATTTGTAGAATTTAAGTTTTCCTCTGTACTTATAGTCATGCTGCATATATCTCACATTCCGCTCTTCTGTATATCCAGCTTAAGTGACCGGAAGCCTATAGAGAGTGACGATGAGATTGTGGTTATGGTTGTTCCTGATTATCAGATGTTAGAAAGTGTGGAGAGAATCGCATCCAATCTCTCAAGTGATCCAGTACATCCCTGCACTGAATTCTCCTGTTTTATTACTGATGTCATTCTTTTGCGTTTTTGTGCACATATATGTTTCATACAAACTACTCGCACATTGGTAGGTGAGACCCCTTATCATGTGGAATCCACGCCTGATTAGTGAGGATGTTGGTGTTGGTATCAATGTCCGGAGATTAAGGCGCTACTTTCTAAGGTATGGTTCTGAGCTATTTTGGTTTACTTTGTATCTTAAACTTGTTGGGAGAAATAATATTGTGTAAATTACATGACCTCTCCCGAGATACAAACTTATTGGGAGAAATAATATCGTGTAAATTGCATGACCTCTCCCGAGTTTAGATGATATTACAACTTGTCCCTCCAACACTAACCTCACCTCTAGGGAAGTCAGTGTCGTGTTTATAAGGGAGATTAGAGTCATATTTTACAAAATACAAGCATGTCTAGTGTGATATTAGTATACCCTAAATATTATGGAGTTAAATGAATACTTTTATAAGTAGAGGATTTTCATTATAATATCACCTAATCACAGGGAAACATGAACATGTTTTTTTTAAATGTTTTTCTGGTGATAGTAATTTTTGGCGGGCCAAGCTAACATTTCTAACGAAGCTTGAAGTAAAAAATCAGAGTAGCTAGCATTATTAAATGTTATGTTTATCTTCAACCAAGTAATTTACTATATAAAAGTCTTTTTTCATGCGCTTTATTTTGAAGAATTGGCTTATTCTGACACTATCAGAAGACTAAACTCTGATCAATTTTTGTGCAGCACTTTTACAACAGTTTATCACATGCGCCCAATGCCATTCGGTGCAATCTTCAGGTGTTATCCAGGGTAGGCTCTTCTGTTCCCTCTCATAAGAACTATCACATTTAAAAAATTGCATATTGCTCTTACCCAAACCCAGACTACCTTAGACCACCGTAAAAGTGGATTATTTGGTCCACTTGTTTTGCTAGATGTGGTTCAATAATCAATATCTTTTTTCCCTCATATGTTTCACGGTCATTTTTGTTTATTCAAATTTGGTCAAATTTCATGCTGTAGGCAATATGTTAAATTGTTTGGTTAACCACATTGATCTGCTGTTTGATTCCTGTCGTGTTTTGATCACACTCAGAATGTGGAAAGTGTTCAGTGATGACAAAGATAGGCCAGACAGATATTTGCTTGCCAAGGAATTCATCAACCGTCCTGATTATGCAGATCTTGAGGTTAGTAGCTTTAGTTCCAGATTAAATTGCCAGATCTTATGGATACAACCACTTTCTATATAAAATAGAGGGAGATTCGGAGAAGCATAAATTATTGGAAAGAGGAAGGACAAGCAAATGATGGTGAATAATTCATAGTGAAAAAATAAAATAAAAACCTGAACCAAAAGATGTTATGCATGCATTAAATAATACAAAACCAGAAGTTTCTTAATAAGAGTTTTTCTGTGCAGTGATATACAAAGAATTCAATTCCAATGCAGTGTGACCTGCGAGTATAAGCAGGGTTTTAGCAAAAAGTCAATCATGAATTATTACATTAGTAAAAGCATTTAACACAGGTGGTGCCCTTCTATTACAAACACACATGTGATTAGATATCAGTATAAACTTTTACATTGATTATGGATGAAATTTAATCCCATATATCAATATGATAGTCCATTGGCCTTTATGTGGTCCAGATTTTATTTGGCGAGGATGAACAGAAGTCAGGACAAGGTCAAAGTTTATTTGGAAAAGCAGCAAGCATCTTTTCTTCAATTAATAGGTTCATGAAGGCGATATGATGATCTTTTAATACATTTTCTCATCATTGTTGCGTCCCGACCTTAAATTGTGGCTCATGTCAATTTGTGTGATCACTTCAAAATTCATATTAAAATAACATTACAGCTTGTATAATATGCTACAGTGCTACATAAACAAGTATATAAATGATATGCCATTAAGGGGGGGGGGGGGGGGGGGGGAAAGTACATACATTAATAGTATGATTATATTTCAACCTTGTAATGATATTATGACTATTATCTAAAACAAAAAATGGGAAAAGATGAATTTTCAAATGTAGAGAGAGAGAAGGGGGCTTGTTTAGTTCTGAATTTCAAATGCATTTATTAATGGTAATATATACACAGTTGATCAATTTCACAGTGTTTCTCTGCGACATCCTCATAGAGCTTCAAGTACAGTGTGTCCTTCACTGTAATTCCAGCCCTGCAGAGTAATTCTAGGAGTGACACCCTCAGGGACCTCAAAGCAAATTTTAACAGTCATGGCCTCTCCTGGAACCAATGAAAAATAGTTATCTGAGTAATGAACAGGGAGAATTCTTGTGTCTTCTCCCTCCTTGTGGTCCTTATTTGAAGAATGCACAGAAAACTGAAGAAAGAAAGCAACACCTATACCATTTCCCTTAATTTCAGATACCTTCAAACCATTATTTTTACCACCAATGCATCTGTGTAATCTCTTAAACCAACCCAGTTCATGTTCTGTTGAACTGTTTTCGGTGTTTGGTCCTTTAGATATGTTTTCCACATGCATTTTAAATCTATAAGTGGATCCTTTAACAAAAATCTCTGATGTTATCTTGAGTGGTATTTTCTTCTTCCTATATGGCTCCAGTAGTTTGTAGTCTCCACCAGGAAGGTGCAGCCAATATAAGTTTCTTGATAAAACTCTGTTATCCGATTTGTCGTAGAGTTTGAGCAGAAGAAAGTAGACCGGCTTTGCGTTTTCCAACTTGGGATAGTCCATCTCGAAAATAGGTGTTACTGTTTTAGGTAGCATGGTAAAGCTTTCGTGAACTTTGTAGTATGGACACATTCCATCTAGATCCCACACTGAAGCTTCAATAGCCATATTAGACAATCTCTCTGATGTAGTATTAACAGCCTGTTTTAAGAAGAAAAATAAAAGAAAAATTAAAGCAAGACCTTCCAGAAACTCTTCAGAACTGGAAAATCTTGATGATTTGCAGATATATCCTTTTAGCTTGCTCCCATTTGCTTCCTATCTCAATTTTCAATCAAGAGACAAGGGAGTCTTTTGTTTTGTTAATAATGTGTTATTTTCTTTCTCATCTTATTGAAAGAACAACTTTAGTCATAGTCTCTTAGATACTTACTTCTATAAAATATGTATCTAGATTAAGCTGTACATGAATTGGCTCTGCAGCGCATCGACAGCCATAGAATCCAGCTGTTTGGTCGAGAAGATGATCATAAAATTGACCTCTCAGACCAGTCCAAGGATTTTGTGTTTTCCAAATCAACACACCTGTATACTTGCGCCACATGCGAGAAGTCCATCCCTCAAGAAGAGCTCTGTATTGTATGTAGTTTACAAGTTGAGCCTGAAAAGATCAGTTAGAAAAAAAAAAACACACCCCGCAACTGCACAACAAAGATAATATCATGGAAAACTCAACATGAATGAGTGGCTACCAGATAAAAGTTTCTCATACCTTGAAACAAAAATCATCAAGATCCTTCGCTATACCATAGAGCTGAATCTGATCATGAACCATGGTTGGTTTTGAGTATGGAATGTATTTATGGTATTTCCAAATGGGATTTGGAACTTCTTCTACATAACCATTGGAAAGTTCATTAAATAATGGTATCTGCCATCCTTCTGGAGGCATTGTGGCTCTTATGGTAGCAGCAACTGGCATTCCTACGGAACCGACCTCCGGGTTGAATCCATATTTGTAGAAACTATCCTTGAAAAAATCTTCAGGGTTTTGAATTTCATATGGTCCGTCAGTAAAGTTCCCCTCCCCATCTGCAAATCCATCCCATAATGATCCTTCTATATAAATGCGAGTGCCATCAAGATACTGGCTAGGGTCCCCTGATGAATTCGTCGTGGCAGATGATGGGGTCAATTCAACTGCTCCAGGTTTTCCATTTTCATTTACATGCTTAAAAAATGGATGAAGTTTCAGATCACTTTTCAGAGCAGCATTTATATCTTTTGGTGGAATCTGTTCATTTCCACCAACCCAAAGTGCAAGACTAGCATGATTTCTTAAAAGTTTGATTGTGTCTCTTGCACAAAACAAGAAAAGATCATGGTCTAGCGGACCATTTGGGTTTGACACTGGAATGCCGCGCCCGTCAACATCCCCAGTAATCCAGAACTCTTGCCATACCTGCAAGAGTCAAATCATTAATATCATCAAATATAAAGCTACTACTTCCTGTATCATGACAACAATATAAGAACTTAATTACAAACAAACTATTGAGATCTCCGAAAAAACTATACCAATAAAAAAGGACACAAATAAACCAAGGAGAAAGAATGATAAAGCAACACAATGAGCAAAAACCAATCTTACCAGAATGCCATAATAGTCACAATAATGATAAAATTCTGGCCTTTCAGCCAGTCCACCACCCCAGCAACGAATCATGTTAAAATTCATATCCGCATGAAATTTGATATCCGTCTCATACCGCTTCTTTGAAAGTCGTAGTAGCCCGTCAGACAAGATCCAGTTACCGCCTCGGATGAAAATTGGTTCTCCGTTGACCTTGAACAACCTATGATATAATAAACATGCAACAAAACATATCATGCAAAATCTGAATACAATTTTAAGTTTGGAATTCTACTAAAAAAATGGTATGTGCTACTAAAGAAATACTGGAAATTTTACCATACCTTCCACCGGTAGCATCATCAATATGGCTTTCAATTTTGCGGAATCCGAAGAGATGGCTCCATGTATCAGACTCACCAAATCCTTCAACATCAATGCTAATAACAACGTCGTACAAATTTTGCTTTCCCATTCCATTTGGCCACCATAAATTGGGCTTGTAGAAGAAGAGCTGCCATTACAGACCATTAACACTTGAATAGAAGCAGCGAAACTTCAAGTTACCCAACTTAATTGGATCAATACTAAAAGTAGGTTAGAAATCAACCAAGGATCACATTTTTTTTATCAACATAGGGAGAAAAAAAAATTAGAAAGAACTAAGTGAGTAACATAGACAACATAACAAATAAGTTATGAAAATGGAAAGCTAACTCAAAGTAACAAAGTTCTTGAAAAAAGATGTCATGATTAAGGATTAAGTTCTTCATGTTTCAAAAGGTTAAACCAGAAACAACAAAGCTGTAGATTGAGCATTTTCCCAGGGAGAATGATTGCAGTCACTGACCTCAGGAAAAGTAAATTGCACTCGAGATTTTGGAGGAACTGATAGCATTTGAGTTTGAAGCTTCTCCACCAATTGAACACTCCCCTCGAGTTCTGTTGTCACTTGAATTTTCAAAGAACACTGAGCAGCTGAGGAGCTTCTGTTTTCCACCTCAGTTGTGGCATGTAGATATACTCTCTTATAATTGTCAAAAAATGAGGACACCAAGTGGGGATCGGTTATTTTTACCGGCTGCGCCAAATATAGACACCAGAATCATCCTATCAAAGAGCAGCTAGAAGTACTATGGAACTGTATTAAAAATAAAAATGCAAATATGCATGATCATATTTATCAAATAATTAAATTATAACGGAATGCTTGGAAACAAGCTTAACAAATCAACTCTGATGATTTACTGAAAGTTTGGAAAGCTAAAATACATTTTCTTTTTAAAAGGCATGTGCTTTATATGGATCACAAAATTATTGGGAAAAAAAAAAAGAAAAAGAAGTTTGCAAGGAACTTAAATCATTCCTTAAAACTCACCCCAGTAATAGAAATGGAAACTTCATCCCATATTCCAGTGTTCCTATCTCTGCAATCAAATTAACTCTTGCATTAGCTTTAGATACTCCAGAAACTCTTCGAATTTCAGATAATCAAATTAAAAGCAACATCAACTTTACCTTATAGGAGCTATCCAGTCCCAACCTTCAACATACTGTGTGGCTACATCTTTTCCTATCTATAAAAATCAACAAAATAGAATTAATATCACATAATAGAAAAGTTAAGCAATTGAGAGGGAAAATTTCAATGGATTAAATCCAGTAATTTAATCTTTGACCTCATGGTCGCCACCTTGTCCCCCCTGAGGAGGAATTGTCCCCGGATGATCCGGTGGGTGAACTAGAACAGCAAGCAAGTTACTGCCATCCGGATTGAGAATACCAGTGACATCAAGAGAATGCCTCCTAAACATTCCTTTTAGGAGAACCAGTTTGTGCCCATTTAGATATACATCAGCAGAGTAATTGATTCCGCGGAAGTTCAGATCACACTTCTGGTTAACTGACTGCAAAAGGCTCAACCAAGAAAATGATAAACTGAATTCGGTTAGAATTTGGAGTCTATATGCTATGATGGGGAAAAGGCCTTACACCAAAGTCCAACTTGAATAATAAAATTATATATCATGATACTGTTTCAAACTTTTGAAATTGCATCATATGAGAGAGGAGAATCCCTACCAGCTTGCATTGAAAGGTTGTAAAGAACCAGAAAGTGTAATAGTCTCTTCCAGAATCAGCAATATCCAAGATTGCCTCATTTCCAAGTCCATAGAAAGGATCAGGCACAACTTTATTCTTCACCAAGGTTCCCAAAACACTGTCACAAGAAAGAAAATGGAAAATGAATGAAACTCACTTAAACCAATTCAATTTAATTCTCAAATCATGTTCAAAACTCAAAACTTTCACAAGGAAGCAGGTTTCAACAGAGAACTCTGTTCCTTTTTATCTGTAACTCCAACAGAATCCGATAACGAGGAACGAAGAGAGTATCAAAGAAACAAAAAGCGTGTGCATGGATCATTGCAGCTAAAATAATAAGGCTGCATTTGTTAAGTTAGAACTGGAAAAATGTTACTAAAAGCTACAAATTTGTATCTATTTGTTTATTCAAAATACCTATCTCATTCTAACAAATGTGCAGAATATAATGGCAAGTAAAGCTACTAAAAGAGTTAACTACTATCTCGTTGTTAAAGGTAGCATAAGACTAAAGATAGTGAAATGGAAACAAAGACAAAAACATAACTTTTCTTGTCTCTGACTCTTATCTCTATCTTTTCTTTTTGGGTCTTAAGATAATTCAGTGTAATAAAGAAAACAGAAAGAGAAAGAGGGATTACGTTCCGGGAACAAGAGCATGCATCCATGGTGGGGAAGTTGGGGCAGCGGTGGAAGGAGGGTTGGTTGTGGTGAGCTGAATGCCACTGAATTGAACCTCAGTGGACCTTGCTGCAACCCATGCTGAATCAAGAATCATCTTCCCTTGTGCCTCTTTCATCACATTATTCACCATGTCTCTTACTCTAATGCGTGCAAGTGTGAGTCAGTCAGAGACAGAATCATGTGATGAAATTTATGCTGTCGGTAACACCAAGAGAAGCACAAAAAGAGTATTATCACTATTTGCTGTGTTATGTGATAATGCGTGTGGAAATTGGTGTCGTGACCACTGTCACCGAGTCACTAGTTGACTCACTCTTATGGTCCTTCATGCAATCATATCGTTACAACAATCACAAAATCATCTTTAATTTCCATTGTTACATTTGATCCACTTTAAAATCACTTGGGGTATTTTAAAATAAATTCCACTCTTAATTTCACTTTCCTTGAGTTGTCATGTCTCTGTGTCAGATACATTTTGAAAACATACTTATTAATATTTGTTTGATATGTATTTTTAATATGTCTAACTATATTTTAATAAAAAATAAAAAATACTTTTTCAGACATATTTAAACACATCTAAATATCTAACGTGTCCAATTTTATCTTAACATATATTTTTCAAATGAATTTATATATAGTATAGGAAAGATGTTCAGGTGTTCCGTTGTATTTGATCGGAACATTTGATTCCACTATTTTGGACCTTTAAGATATACTTTAAAAAATAAAAATGGCTTAGATTGATGGAAAATTCTTAATGTAGACAGCACCTACAAGAACTCATGCTGACCATGCAACCGATTCATACTTTGGTCAGTTTATAATGGTTCAAAATTTCGTTGTTTGCCCAAGCCGGTTGAAAAGTAACTGTTTAAAAGTACTTTATTGGCTTGTATGTAAGTTAAGCTGAATAGCTGATATAATATTAGGCCTTTTAATTACATTTTTGTTGTTTTCAATGGAAATTGGCTCGAAATTTTGTGTGGTGCCATGAAATAAAATTTTTTTATGAAAAAATATTAGCTACACGGATAAATGATGAAACAACTCAATATTTTTATTATAATATAGAATTAAATTATTTTGATTTTCATATAAATTTGAAAATAATTATTTTACATTTTAATATTATTACAAAAAAGTAATTGAATATATTAAGAAATTAATACGGATAAAGTTAAATGAATTTTTAATAAAGACAAAATTAAGTATAATTAGGATAGATATTCATGTTATGTACAAAAAAATATATTCAATTCATATTTTTAAAATTTTCTAATTTTATTATTTATTAATTTATTTCATTTGTATTAATTTTATTTTATTATATAAATATTCTTGAATAATTATCGGAGATATATTTGAAAGAAGATAAAATAAAAAAGTATAATTAAAAAAAATAGTGTTATTACTTATTAATTTGAGAGTGGTATTATCATTTCTCATATATATAGATATGATGTTTGTTGTATAGATGTTTTTAAATAATTATTAAAGATATATTATTTATTTTATAAATATATTTTCATAATTATTAAAAAGATATAACCTATATTAAAATTTTATATATAATTAATAAAATCAGCATGTTACATTATACAATAGCATAATTATAAATAAAATAACTAAAATTAGAGTATTCTTCTCTTATTTATTAGAATTTTGCACACATAAATTAATACCATTTGTATTTATATTTTTTAAAATTTATATACATAAATTAATAAAATTTATTTATTAAAAATAAATTAATAATTATACTGATTAAATAATAAAAAAATACTAAAAATTATTGACACCCTATAATCTCTCATAGTCATGTATATGGATATACTAATAAGTAACAAGGAATATATAAAAAAAATTAACAAATTTAAAAATACAAAAGAACTAAAACAACTTAATAAGAGAATATAATTTGAATATTGCTTTTAAAAAAGACAACACTTAATTTCATATTATAATTTAGAGTAAAGTATCGTTGTTATATTTAACGTTTAGGATAAGTTCTAAAGTTGTACCTAACATTTCAATCGTCCTATTTAAATTCCTAACGCTTTAAAATTGATTCAATGTTGTCCTGCCGTTAGGGATCCGTTAACAGAATTGACGGCGGGACAAAATTGAGACGAGTTTGAAACGGTAGGGACTTAAATAGGACGAAAACGCTGGGGACAAAAACGATACATAAAAATAAATTTTAATTTTATCTTTCAATAATATCAATTTTTTACTATACATAGTATTCAATTATTTTTTAATCACATTTAAGTAAATTACACTTAATCATATTACTTTCATTCTAAATAAATTATTTTTTTTATAATTTTACTCTTAAAGATGTTTACTTATCATGAAATATTTATAGAATGACTAGTATATAAATTTGCAGAAAAGAAAAAAATAATATATATACAATAAAATATAAATTATATCTTTTGTCTCTAATGTATCAAAATTCTTTAAAATTATAAAAAATAAATTTATTTAAAATAAAAATAATGTGATTAAGTATAATTTACTTAGATGTAATTAAAAAATAATTGAATACTATGTACAGTAAAAAATTGATATTATTGAAAGATAAAATTAAATTAAAATTTATTTTTATGTATCGTTTTTGTCCCAACGTTTTCGTTCTATTTAACTCCCTAACGTTTCAAAATCGTCTCAATTTTGTCACGCCGTCAATTCTGTTAACGTGATCCCTAACGATAGGACAACATTGAATTAATTTTGAAACGTTAGAAACTTAAATAGAACATTTAAAACGTTAGGGACAACTTTGGAACTTATCTCAAACGTTAGGGACAAAAGCGATACTTTACTCTATAAATTAAAACAATAACATAATAGTAAACTAACAAGACAAATAAAGAAAAAAAGTACAAAGAAAAAATAATTTTGAGAAGTATATATATAGTCATATTTAAATTTTAACACCATTTTTTATAATTATATTTTTTTATCTTCTATCTCCAATAATTATTCAAGAATATTTTTGTAATAAAATAAAATTAATACAAATTAAATAAATTAATAAAGAATAAACTTAAAAGATTTTATAAATATAGATTAAATAGAATTTTTTTGTATATTGTATAAATATCTACTCTAATTATACTTAATTTTCTTCCTATTAACAAATTGTTTAATTTTATCAGTATTAGTTTTTTAACATATTTAGTTATTGCTCTATAATAATATTAATATGTAAAATAATTATTTTTAAATTTACATAAAAATCAAAATATTTTCAAATACTGTGTATTGCAAATGAGGAGTCATTATTCTATCACCTACTTAATTACTCTTATACACTTTGACTGAGTCAAAAACTAGACCACTAATTAAGCCACAAATATTTGGAGTGTGAACTATTCTTAGCTGACCAATTGAATAATTTCATGTCTACTTCAAGGGTTAATATGGTAATCCCAAAGCTCACTAGAAGACAAAAATATTGCTGGAAACTTGATAGTACACAAGAACATGAAGTTCCGCAATTGTACACAGGAATATTTTAT
This sequence comes from Arachis stenosperma, assembly GCF_014773155.1. Classification (NCBI taxonomy): domain Eukaryota; kingdom Viridiplantae; phylum Streptophyta; class Magnoliopsida; order Fabales; family Fabaceae; genus Arachis; species Arachis stenosperma. Next base: position 44,910,615 of record NC_080385.1, read on the forward strand.
ACGTGATAACTTTCCTATAGTATATATTATTATTTATTAAAATAACAAATATTTTAAATACTTAATATAATTAAAATAAAACATTAAATAATAAAAAAATAATTTATATTTTAATATCAATAAAATATCAAAATATCATTACAATTTATTTAAAAAATATTTTATATTTTATAATATTTCAAAATACTTTATATTTTAGTATGTGTGTTAGCGTGTCTTATAATATTTTAAAATTCGCGTGTCGACGTATTCCGTATTGTGTTGTATCCCATGTCCATATCAGTGTCCGTATATCATAGATCACATTTTTTCGTATTTAATTTATTTTTAATGTATTTCATATAAATAATTAAGTTAATAAGTTTTTTTTACACATTAGATATGCCTATATCAAAGTCGTATACGAATAAGTTCAAAATATAAATAAATACAGGTCAATATGAATATGTACGACGTAAAGACTTAAAGAATAAAGAATAATAATCAGTTAATTGCAGGTTTTTATTTCTCTTTTTTAAGTAATATATCAAAAACACTTTATAAGGAATTTTTGTTGCACTTTATGTGTCAACATATTTTAATTATCGAATCATTTGTTAAATTATTAGTTCATAGATAAATATACATTATTTTGTTTGTTTATTTTAAAAATTTGATATGATGAGAATTTTAAAAAGTTTTTAAGAGATTTTATATATTTATATTAAATAATGATAGAATTAATTTTTCTAAATATTTTAGCAGAATATGATGTATGATAATTTGCTTAGAAAATAAAAACTGTAAACTAATTTAATAGTTAAAATTTATTGAGAACTAAAATATCTAATTAAAATTTCTTAAAATAAATATTTGGACTTTTGGAGTAATACTCCTTTTTCTTTATGGGAAAGTGGATTAATAAAAATATTGCACAATATATAATGTAATTGACTGAAATTAATTACATTAGGAATAGGATATTACTCTCAGACGGATAGAGCACACGGGGTATTAATTTCTCATTTGACTTATAATAATTTCTCGTTCTATATATATTAAATAATAAATACACACTACAATTTTTTTAAAATTAAAAAAAACACATCATAATACATTTGCTACAATAATGATACTAAAAATTTACAACAGAATTAACAATGAAAGCGTACAATAAAAATAATATATAATAGTTTTAACAGCAATAACTTTGTGCATATAGTTTTAACAACAACAATTACATTTTCTTTTTCTTTAGAGTAAACACTCAATCCGATCCCTGTCTATATTAAATTAGGACAATGCGATCTCTCATCAAAATAGTAATTCACATCGGTCTCTATCTATGCATAAAATAATTCATCGCGCCCTCTTCCACGTATTTCCGTCCAAAAAATATTATAAATTTAATATTATAAAAAAATTATATAAAGACTAGTTGACTAATTTTTAAAATTTTACTACAGTTGATATTTTAGAAATTATTTTTAGTAAGTATAGAAATAAAAGTAGTGTTTTGTCTAATATTGTCATTTGACAATGGGATACGCAAGGAATGTTATTACAGCGTTGTCAAGGACTCGTCCAAACATGGCACACATATAATGTTCAACACGTATTCTGTATTTTAGTTATGACTTATGATCCACCTTATATATTAGACCTGTTCCACCTATAGCAATATTCAAATTTTTTCAATAAAAGGCCAATTTCAACAAAAATATCCAAATTTTTTTTATAGAAAAAAATTAAGTCATGATATTCTTTTATTTTTAAATTAATTCTTATTTAATTTATTAAAATTAATATATTAGAAAAAATTCACCTAAATATATTAATTTTTCAATAAATTCAAAAAGTTAAAAGATTTTAATAATGTAAATATAGAACTTATTTTATACAATTATATTACTTTAACACAAAAAATTAATCACCATATAAAAATAAGTTTAATATTCATAAACAAGGACAGGCGTGGATTACTTTTTTTGTGAGGAATTGTGTTGTCCTAATTTAATATAGACAAAGATTGAGTTAGGTGTTTATTATTTTCTTTATAACCTCTAGAACTAGTTACCGTTTTAAATTTTAATTTTAATGGAATAGTTAAAACTATTTTATACCACTACTTAATTATAACATTTTGAATTATTAAAAAAATTATTTAATTCTTACAATTTTCTAAAATAATAATAAAAAATTATAGTGTAAAACTCTTTATATAATATCATATTTTTGGTATAAACATGAATTAATACATATATAAGTTATAAAAGATTTCAAGTGTGATTAGAATCTATATATAGATACATATCATGATCTTATTATATTACAATTATATTACGTATCCACTAAAATTTAGTCATATAAAATAGACTAAATAAATATAAAATATAAATTAAAAATAAATTAAATAATATATTATTTATATACTAATTAATTTTTAGTGTGTATGTATTTTTTATATTATAATTAAGAAAAAAATATAAGAAATAATTTTTAGTTAATTAATACTAGTCAACTTTATAGTTTAGGATTTATAATTTAGGATATAAAAGTTGAAATTCTATAATTTAAATTTTAAAATTTAAAATAAATAAATTAATTTTAAAAAATGGACTAATATTAATAAAAAGTTGATTACCTAACATTAATCGTTAATTAATTATAATGATCCGCAAGACGGTTCCTTCTTGGATCCTTAACCTGAATGTTCCAATGATCATCATTGAAATTTCTATTATTTCTTGCCCTCTGTCTCCTCTTCATGTTCCTCTCATCCATCTTCTTAGAAAGTCCACAATAACTTTGCAACACTTTTGGCATGTTGTCATAAACCTCCCACCACCTTTGGTGTGCTGAATCACTAGCAAAAACATGTAATTTTAACATGTCCCAATTACAATCATAGTTCCTGTAACACATCCATGGCTTCAACCCCAAGTAATGCATCACATACAACTCGTTTGGTATCTCATGTTTCTCATTCTCCCCTGGCAAAGGCTCAAAGTTCTTAAGGAAATTAACTTTTCTTGGTAACCTATGCCACCATGTTATTACTTCATTGATTAAACCTTGGTCACCACCATTATATGATTTGATCTCTAAAGTTTTGTCTAGCAAGTGCTTGAACATGCATTGCGACGGCTCGATCACCATCATCCCCGAATTAAACAACGTGAAATCGTTAGGCGCGGCGGATAATTGAGGGTAACTAAAGAAATCGTCAATGTTCTTGAGGACTAATAGGTCAGAATCTAGGAATATGATTTTGTCATACATAGTGAGTTGCCATATTCTTAATTTGCTATAGTTCCATTCATTGTAGGTACCCTTTTCAGCATAAGGGTTAAGGATCCTTTCTATGCGCTTGATTTTCCACCCTGCAGCTTTGAGACCCCTTATGGATTTGGGAGTAATTGAATCATCTGCAAGAAGAACAAGATCTATGATGTAATTGTTGTATTGAAGGGTGCTTGATTCTCTTTGAAGGAGGCTTTGTGCTAATGCTATTGCACCACAAACATATGCTTCTGATGAGTGAAGAACTGTCACATAGGCAAATCTTGGTAACTTCATCATGGTTTGATTGTAATTTTCTGTTGCTGCTGATTGTGACATGTAGCCCCTCCATACCTCTTTGCCTTGCAAATCATCAATCATATCAACAATTGTTACTTGTCCAACTCTTTTCTTAAACATTTTAAAGACAATTAGAGGTGAAAGCAAAAATGAAAATATAAAGTATTCTTTTATGATTTTTCTAAACAATTTTTTTTTAGATAAAACACCAGATTTTAATAACTTACTTAACACATTCTTGATAGTTATTTATAAGATAAAACACAATTAATAATCGAGTAAATAATCAAATTGGTTCCTAAAAAATTATGGGATTTCTGTTTTGGTTTTTAAAATATTTTTTTAATCAAATTCATCCCTAAAAGATTTTAAGTTAGTCATGATAGTCCTTCCATCACTTCTCTCACTAACGTCGATAACAAAAGCTGATCTAGCATGTTAAATTACATCTCACCATATAAAACGACATCATTTTAAGTCAAGGAGAACTGATTCATCGAAACCGTGTCTTATGGATTAGTCTTCATTCTTCAACCACACTTCCCTTCACTCTCAGTAGAAAAAACTCTTGTTCTTCGTTGCTCTATAAATCTAGCAACGACGCTCGCTGGAAGACGAACTAGGTTGGATTTTGACGTGCGACTAATGGCTGATGTCGTGTGCGTCTTCTCCGGCGAGAATTTATTTACGTTTCACATATGGGATGACAAGAAATGGTGAGAGGTAGTGATTGAAACGACATTTCTCTCACAAAACTCTCCCTCTCACTTTCTTTTTGACGTCGCTGAAGAAAAGACGAAGAAATCTTCATCATCGCCGCCGATTAAAGCATCTGGCGCGATGTGTTTGTGAGTTTGTTATTGAGGGGTGACTTTGGTGTAATGATTGCAGATGTGACTGACGACCATTTTCGTTATTGTTTAAAGGTTTTTTTTGTTACTAAACTTGTTATTAGGATTGTGCCATTAATAAAATTTGTTTTTTGTTAGTGTTTTTTTTTGTTAGAATTGAAAATCGTCTCTGGGGTTATAGTTTTGCTCTTTGTTAATTCATGAAATTTGTTCACAAGTCTGTTTTTCTGAATATTAAAAAAGAGTTTATTGGCTATGAATTTCTCTATTCATTGTTTATGTTTAGTATTTTGTTGTTTAGTTTTGGTATTTGCATTTTTTTCATGGAATTCAATTTTATGGAAGGAAATTTTTTTTCTGTTATTAAACTTCTTTTTAGAATTGTACCATTGTTAAATTCTATTTTTTGTTAGTGTTTTTTTATCTGAAATTGAAAAATGTTTTTAGAGTTAGAATTTCATTCTAGTTTATTAAACATTTTCAGCACCTCTAAGTTGATCATTTCTACCACCGCAACCTCCATCTCAACCACACTTCATTTCTACCACCGCGACCTCCAGCTCAACCACACTGATGACCTCAAATTTTGCCGTCTGAACCACTGCAACTATACTCCATAAGAAAGGGATATATATGCAATAGTTATTTAGAGATTGATTTGACTAAGTTTTATAAAAATATCGTGTTATGATTGTCAATTAAAATATAGAGGAGTGTACAGATATGTAATTTAACGTGTCATGTATGTTAATTTCTGTTAATATCGTGAACGTAGAAAATTTTTAAAAAACTAATGTGTCTAAATTAAAATTTTTAAAAAATAAGTTTAATTAAAAAAATCTTTTGAAAACCAAATTAAAAGATCTCATAACCTTTCAAAAACTAATTTAACCATGTATACTCATTAATAATTCTTACACGTGTTAGCATAGATGACAGGATGAGCATATGCTTTCGTAAAATATGCATAATATTTTATCTACATAAATATGTATATGTATCTTAATATTCAGTAACACTCACTAATACTTTATTCAAGGATGGTACAAATAACCATCACCAAAATGAATCATATTCCATCGCTGCATGGTTTTGTGATTAGTTAATTTTTATATTGATTGAACAAAAGCATACTTTTACAATATGTGTGTACTATATTCGTTTCTTTATAATGTCTTCATTAAACTGCTTTTATTATTATTATTATTATTATTATTATTATTATTATTATTATTTTAAACAATATGAACAACCACCAATTCAAATAAAAATACACTATACTCTAATTTAATGCTATTCATTTAAATTTACTCTTTTAACCCTATTAATTCACATTATTCACACATTGTTCAAAAATGTTATTAGTTACTTATACTTTTCCTTATTATTATTAGGTTAAATTACACAATTGGTCCCTATACTTTTGGTGAAATTACAAATTGGTTCTTATACTTTAAAAATTTATAATTTAGTTCCTAAAGATAATTAAAATTTGTAATTTAGTCCCCGCCGTTCAAAAAGTGTTTGATTTAACAGAATATTTTTAGAAGAGAAGAAAAAGTTGTCGGATGAGAGAGGCGAGATGGAGAAAGGAGACGAGACCCGACTCGTGAGCACAAATGCGGTGGATCCGGCGTAGCGACGGTGAACCGAGGTGAGAGATAGAGAGCGGTGGGGTTCAGGTGTCGTTTTAGAAAGTGAGAAAGTGAGAGTGAGAGAGTTGGGGAGGGATGGGGTAGGTTCAGATAGCTTAGGGAGTTTTTGGTCACTTCAAATGATTAAATTACACAGTTGGTCCGCATACTTTCACTAAAATTGCAAATTAGTTTCTGTTGTCAAACATGTGCAGGTTACATGTTCAAAATAGAGAATATTCTGAGAATATTCTGTTAAATCAAACATTTTTTAAACGGCGGAAACTAAATTGCAAATTTTAATTCTCTTTAGAGACTCAATTATAAATTTTTAAAGTGTAGAGACTAATTTATAATTTCACTAAAAATGTAAGACCAACTGTATAATTTAACTTTATTATTATTATGAAAACCGTTGTATTTGCTCTATGCGGTTACCTTCGTGACAAGGATCCACCAAATAGAGAAACAGAGAATCCTCTCTATAAACTACATTCCTTTTATTTCTTACTTTTCGATCTCCAACATTGGTGATCAAATATTCAAATCACATGAAAAAAGAAAAATAAATAAAATTTATAAATATTTTGAGATCATATGAACAGAGAACCCACTACAAGTTCTTGAAAGTCAATCACATCTTTATTTAACATGTACCATACTTTTCATAGACTCAAAGCAAAACATTGTCATGAAAAACTGAATTGAAATTCAATAATAATAATAATAATAATAATAATAATAATAATAATAGAATAATTTATTCACTTGTGTTATCATTTTATCATCATAGAATGGAATATATCTCTTATACAGCGTGGGATCTATACTCCACAGAATAGTACTAGTAATATATTTCTTATAAGGAGAATTCTTCACTAGGGAAAGAAGAATCTTCAGAATTTTCATGGTCTAAGATGTAAAATTTTGGCCATTAAAAAATGTAAACAAATGGTCGAGATAAAAAATATTTGTTATAAAAAAAATACTTTTTTAATAATTATATTATATTAAAAATAATATGATTTGAAATACCAATTTTATCTTTTCTAATAAACTTTTCTTCTTCTTCTTTTTCTCTTTTTTTTTTTCTTTCTGTAATCACAAAAATCCAGATACAATTAGAACCCCATTTCCGACTATTATTTAACAATTTCTTGTGAAAGAAATTTTTAAAAATTAATAAAAATTTATAACTATAAATCATCATCATCTTTAAGATTCAAAGAAAAATGATCACAATCATGATATGGTGCACTATTTTTCATGCAGTTTCTGTGCAACTTGATCAATACATCGTTTATAATAAGTTCTAAGATAGCTAGATCTAGATGTACGTTTGTACCATCTTCCACTTGTATTTTTCTTTTTGGCAACTTTAATTTCATGCTTGCTTAAGGATAATAAAAAATTCAGCTTCAACGGCCTTAGAAAATATTTGTAGTTTACTATGTTGTGTGTGATAAAATCCACTTAATTACTTCCACAACATTGCACCACCGTGGTGTCTCGCTTGGTTAATAGATGGATTTTAAAAACAAAGAATAATAAGGAAGCCAGTCTTATGTTTGGTAAATTGTGAAGACATTGATCTTTTTACCGGGTTCGTCAACATAGATTAATGTTGATGATCGAGTGTGTGTGGCCATAATTCAAAGAACATATGGTGGTGATCTTGCTGGAAAAAGAAAATATGTAAGTAGTTTGATGTGATATGGCTTTTTTATTGTCTCACGAGAAAGAAGAAAAATGATAATTTGGTGATTTTTTTTTTCAAAAAAGAAAAAAGGGAGATAACAAAAGAGTAATTTGATATAATTTAAAATTGTTTATGATGAAGGACTATTAAAATTCAATATGAGAAAGTTTAGGGCAGTATTTTTATTAAAATCTGAATAGTATTTAATCAATAAAATAAATAAATAATTTTATCCATTAAATTAAATGTAATTTTATGATGACTAATTAATAATTACAAATCACAAAATTTGTTAGACTCTTTCTCACTCATTCAATATTCTAGTTGGTTTATTGAAGACAAAACCTTCTTTTATAATTCTATTTGATTTTTTTTTTAAATTCATACAAACAAACAATCTAGTAATAATGATGCGAAGAGTGGTAAAATCAAGAATCTGATGGCATGATTATTTTCCAAAAATAAAAAGAGCCACCAACATTTATTAGGACAAAAAAAGCATACCTATTTCAGCATAAGGAGGAGCAATCTGGCATGAACCAACAGGCATTAATGTCTTCTGCCTTAAGCTTCTCAAATCAGGTTCATAAACCCAAAACTCACCCAATAATGAATCATGCAACAACAAATCATCACACCTGAAAATCTCAATCATGGGCTCACAAGACCCAATGAACACAACATAAACTTGTTCATAAGAATCCAATTTCTTCACCCAACCACTCTCCACAGCCAAATTAGCCACTACCAAATTAACATGCAACCTAAACACATCTCTAACCCCTCCCTTTTTTGTTCTGTTCCCACATGGAACTCTTGCAACCACCACATTGATGTCTCTATAATCTTCCCAAGTTGGCATTGGCATGTCATGGCATTTCGGCTTGCTGTTTATCTCGTCCTCGTCGATCCACACCGGAAAAAGATCCTTCCATGCCAAGCTTCCGTCGACGTGGTCAAAGTCAACGGATACCACTTTCTCCACTTGTGGATGAAGTGAAGTTAGTTCTTGATAAAGGGTAGTTTCCACACTTTTGTTAATGTTAACAAGGCCTATGTTAATGCTATTGCTTCTACCAATGGAATTTTCTATGATATCAAACCAAGGAGGCTTTAAATTTGTTTTCTCCACCAACTTGATTCTGTTTGTGAGATTAGGAACACTATTTGGCTTCTCAAAAGGAATGATGAGTGGGATGATTATGAAAAAAAGCAAGAGAATAACAAAAGTTTTTTGCTTTGAAGACAAAAGAAAATGGGAGGAAGAAGAGTACTTAGAACCCATTTTCTCTCTTTATTTTTTTTTGTTTTTATTTTTTGTGCAGTTATGGCGTTATGCACTAAGCTTTGAATAATTGGTGTAATATTTATATGTTCATAAGGTTGTGCAATTTAATGTTGCATGAAACTTTTTGCTAACAACAAACTTATTGAATAAGAAATATTCTTGGTAAAATGTACAAAACCAATCTTAGCACAACTTGTGACACATAACCTTTCTTTTGAGTTTTGACAATATACATTTTCTTTTCCATATTTATATTCCTATTAAACCATAATTGGCAGATGCAAGATATCTTTCTAAACTTTTTCAAGGGACCAACTTAAATAAATTTGAAATATTTATACTATTGGAAATATTATTATTTTGTTTGGAGGAAGGAGAAAGGTTGTAGACACTGACGGCAAAATGTTAGTGTGATATTTTTTCAGTGAATGATGGTTTGTGTCTAACTAATCAATAGATAGGGTATCTTGAAGGATGTGAACTGCTTATGGAAAATTATCCCTTGCCAAGTTAGTGATGAAGAAGCATGATATATAATAAAAATGTAATATATTACCATATAATATATGATATGAATTTAGTCTATTTGATATGTGAATTTTTCTTTTTAAACATAGTAGATGTACAGGATGATCATGAACGGATTGAACAGATGGATTGGAAACTCGTTAGTCTTGACGGATGACGTGATCGGACCTCTAGAACGGTCGAGGTAGTATCTGCAAAGACACTCCCATGTCTTAGTCAAAGAGTTATTAAGGTAGAGTTTTAATGTTAAGGTAGGTTGGATTGTACCTGGGAGAGCAACTAAGCTCTCCTTTTATATATGGGGTAAGTTATTTTTTCTGGGGATAAAATGTGTTCCGTTGTGCTAGATTCTAGGCGAGTTAGTTGGGATCTCGGATGGCTCCGGGTAGACCAATTCGCGAGGGGCCTAAGGGGACTCGGGAGTTTAAGTATGTAACAGTTGCCTCTAGAGCGCAAGGGCTCACGGGCTGAGGTCTTGACGCTGATGTTTTGAATTTCTCTCGTCTTCATGTGGTGGTGAGATCGGTGGATCGAGTGGGCGAATGGGTTTCGTATCTGTCTGTTGCACTTCTTCGGTGACGTGGCCGTTTAGCAGTTTTTGAGATGAAATTAAATTTGCGTAATGAGAGTGATAGGTGTTTTTTCATATTTGTCCTTCCTCTTTTATTTTCTTATCCCATATATATTCATGAGGGTTTTTATTTTTATTTTTCATAGACTTTTCTCCTTCTTTCCCATTTCATCTGTTCTATATTTTATGCACTGCTTATGCTTTTTTTTTTTTTTGGTCTTGTGCACTGCTTATGCTCTATTTATGAATTTTCTTGTGGTCATCGTGGGCTTTGGGTTTTGTTCCTCTTTGTGCATTTGCATTTCTACGAAAGGTACGCCGTTTTTCGTCCCATTACTTGATTTTTTTTGTCATTTTTGTTTTATGTCTTCTGGGTTACTATTTTTGGGTTTGACCGGTAGTCTATTTTATGTTTTGCCATTCTGTATTTCTTCTACACTGTGTTAGTAGTCAGGGAGTGCCACTATTTTTGACATAGAGAATTTAGTAGTTGATGTGAGATTAACATAGGTTAGGATTTATCGCTTTGTATTTTTGGGTAGTGGACTAACAGTAGTGTCCCTTTTGTTTGTAGGTATGGTGCGACGGAGGGCAGTTTAGGAGAATTCGGATCTAATTTTTCTGGCCAGGGGTGTACCCGATCGTTATCATTGGGTGACTTCTGATGCGTCGGGTACACCCTCTCGGTTGGGCAAGGACGATCTTCAAAAATTTCAGGTCGAGGGGGCCATATGTGGTGGTGGTGAGGCGGAGCAATAGTACAAGCTCGTGCTCGCCGATGAGAATGAGAGGGTGTGCTATTTGAACTTGCACTGCTCTTGAATTTTCGATTGGATGTGGGCACAGGAACTTTTATTCATAGAGTTAAGGGTTCGGTTGCCCTTCTTTGATTTCGCCATGGCCCTCTAAACCATATTTTTGCAGCGCCACTTCAATTGCATCCGAATAGCTGTGAATTTTTGGAGGTTTCAGCTCGGGTTGAGTTTTTTTCTATTTTTCCTTCTCTTTACCATTCCGCACAAAGAGGGGAAGCATCGAAAGGGCTATGTCTCCTTCCGGACTTAGCCAAATTATCGGATCTTTGACTTGTTCGAGGATTCGTTCCATGGTATTAAGGCAGAGTATTTCAAGGTTCTTGAAGAACGAAACTCTCGCGCGATCTAGAATTTTCACAAATAAATTTTCCGTTGTAAATATAGCTTTTAGACCGACAAGAATTCCTTTCTTACAAATGTTTGGTTGTCACAAGTAACAAACCCAATAAAATTTATAAACCGAAGTATTCAAACCTCGGGTCGTCTTCTCAAGGAATTGTAGGGAAGTATGATTTATTCTTGGTTATGGAAAACTGTATTTTTGGGTTTTGAAAGGGTTTTGAACAAGAGAAATAAATTGCAGGACTTAATAAATTAATAACTAATAAAACTCTTGGCAAGGTATGAAAATTGGAAGTCATATCCTAGTTATCCTTATCAATGGTGATGAGAATTATACGGTTGCTCCCACTAAGTCAACCTCTAACTATGAATGTCAGTTAAGTGGACAAATTAATTTAATACCTAAATTCCTAGTCAACTCCTTGAGGAAAGACTAGAGTTATAGGAATCTAAATTAATCAGCAAGAATAATAATTATCAATCACGATGAGTTTGATAACTCAAGAGTCACCAATTAATCAACCAAAGCCAATAGTAAATAATCTAAATTAAAAATAAGGAAAAGCAATCATGAGTCTGAAAATACCTCAAATTATATTAATTAAGAATCCTAACATGAAAAGTTCATAAACAAATAAAAGAGAAGATAAATAAAAAGAACATTGAACCTGAGATAAAGAAGATGAAAATATTCCTAAATCCTTTAAGAGGAATCCTAATCCTAATTCCTAAGAGAGAGGAGAGAGCCTCTCTCTCTAAAAGCTACATCTAAAATTATGAAAAGGGAATTATGATTTGATCTGAAGTATGTCTTGAGTCTCTGCATGTTCTCTGACTTTAATCTGTGTTTCTGGGCCGAAAACTGGGTTGAAATACGGCCCAGAATCTCTGCCAGTGACTTCTGTAATTCTGCAGATCGCGCACGTCACACGGCCGCATCGTCCACGCGATCGCGTCACTCAGCGTTTTTCGTACCACGCGTGCGCGTCGTCCACGCATTCGCGTCGTCGTGCAGCTTCCACTCCGCGCAGTCGCGTCAGGCACGCAAACGCGTCACTGTGATTTCTTCCTTTTCACGCGGTCGCGTGAGCCATGCGACCGCGTGACTTCTCGCTGGTCATCTCCTCAATTCCTTGTGTTCCTTCCATTTTTGCACGCTTCCTCTTCATTCCTTACGCCATCCTTGCCCTATGAAGCCTGAAACACTTAACACACAGATCACGGCATCGAATGGTACGAAGAAAAATAAAAATATACAACTAAAAGGTCTTTAGGAAGCAAGTTTTCAATCATAGAACAATTTCGGAAGAAATTGTAAATACATACTAATCATATGAATAAGTGGGTGAAAAGCTTGATAAAACCACTCAATCAAACACAATATAAACCATAAAATAATGGTTAATCAACCTCCCCATATTTAAACATTATCATGTCCTCATGCTAAGCTCAAGGAGACAAAATAAATGAGTAGGGAAAAGCAGGACTCATGCAATACAACCTATGAATGTGAATGCAGCTACATGCTAAAATGATTCTACCTACTCGGTGAAAAAGTAAATGAATCTTTCAAGAACAAATATGAACTGGATTTCACTATTTCAAATCACAAAATACAATACAAATAACTTGCAAGAAGAAGATAGCTCATGAAAGCAGGGAACATAGAATTAAGCACTGAACCCTTACTGGTAGTGTATATCATTCTAACTCTCAAGTGTCTATGGTCAATTCTCTCAATTATCTACTAATCTTGTTTTTTATAGCTTACTCTTCATCTACCAATCAACAAAAATTTAATGCACCAATACACAAATCAAGAGGTTTTTTAAGGGTTGTAATGGGGTTAGGGTCAAGGTAGGATTGTATTTGGCCAAGTGGACTAAAATCTGAATCCTTAATTAACATAAACTTTCCACCTAACTTAGGACAATCCATATAATATAAAATCAATAACTACCCATTAACTGTGTTTACTACATATTTATGCATTCCAAGTTTTGAGTACAGTACATATGCATTGTTATTGCCATTTACTTTGGGGCATTTTGTCCCCTTTTTATTTTTCTGCTCTCTTTTTTTTCTTAATAATTTTTTTTTCAATGCATATGACTAAGGTTTTGAATGCATAAACATGTTCTTAACATTTTTCACATTTTCACACAAAGTCTAACATACTCAATTCTCAAACCAAACGTTTCCAATCCCACTTTCCCCACACTTAATTTATGAGCGCTTTTATTAGTCTAAGCTAATCAAGGATTCAAATTAAGGACATTATTATTTTTTGCTTAGAGTTAATGATGTGCTAAAGTAAAGAACAAATGGGTAAAATGGCTCAACATTGGTTTACAAAGGATAATGAAAGGTAAGGCCATATGGGTATGTAAGCTCAGTGAAACAAGGCCTCAATCATATAAGTGCATGCATACATCAAATAATGGAAATATAGAATTAATCAAGACAAAGATCACAATTTTAGAGAGAAAAACACACACCAAAAATAAAATATTGGTTGGTAAAATGCAACCAATCAAGTGGGCTCAAAATCTCACTGGTTTTGTGTGTTCGAGCTCTAAGCCATGTTCCAAAATAATATTTTTTCATACAAGTTTTTTTCAAAAAGTTTTATTCAAATTAGTGAAATACTATAAAAAGTTTTCTTGAAAAAGAAAATATTACTTCAACCAAGTGGTAAAATATGCACAAAATCAAACAAACATGCAAATGCAACAACTAACAAGGAAAATAAACCATTGGTGTTGAGATAAAAGAATAACTAACCCATGGAGATCGGTATCGACCTCCCCACACTTAAAGATTGCACCGTCCTCGGTGCATGCAAAGCTGTACAGGTGGGCGAGGGTTGTGGTTTCCTCAGCTGGTGCTCTTAGTAGAGTCTTTCTCTTTACCCTTCATGGTGGCCATCCTGAAAAGGGAGAAGAGAAAGGGACATAAAGTCAAAGGGATAGAGCAGAGAGGAGGGCAGTACAAGTGATAATTATGCCAGAGTAAAGAAGAATGTCGTTAACACATGGTCGCGACTCCATGAAATTAGGACATCAATAGAAATATAGCATGATAAATGGAGGCAATTAAGTGCAAGATATTTATTGGCATGCTGGCAAAGGCATGAGTAGCGTAAATCAAGCATTAAAAGCCTTAATGTATTATTAGTCGTAAGAAACTAACAATAACGTTTGTATTGACAATCATATTTAATTAATAAAATATTGGAAAGGATTTTGTGAAAAACATGCATTAGAGTAGAAGGATAGAATAATGAAGAATGCACAATGCCATACGGAATTTTTCACAAACACTTAGTATGTATGTTTAATATGATAAGGGAAGAATGAATTTGGAACATGCAAGCATTCCAAAAACAAATAATATGAATTGTCAAACAACTCCATAATAATCCACAAGTAATAGTGAAAGACCTAAATAAATTCCCAACACCAATAAAAAGAAAAAGAAAGAAAAAGAATAAGAAGGGAAAGAAAAGATTTAGATTTGGGGAAGAAAAGATAAGATAGTTGGTAGTGATTTGGATAAGCTGTGCGGCGCAGGTGACACGGACGCGTCGAGCATACGTTCGCGCAGATAGCGCTTCTATGAAATGATGCGGACGCGTAATCCATGTGGTCGCGTGAATCGATTTGTGCCATTAGCGCGAGGGCTGCCTCGCGGTCGCGCAACTCTCTGTTTGAAATTAATATTGCCAAATCTTTGGGTGACGCGGTCGCGTAGTTGACGCGATCGCGTGGATGGCCTAAATTTGAAAACGGCGCGGACGCGTGAGGCACGCATTCGCGTGGAAGGGCTTGTGCTTCTAGCACGAGTCCAGCCCAACTCCAGCTCAACTTTCGTCCATACACCCTTTTTACGTCGATTTTGAGGCACGTGTTCGTGTGGGCGACGCGGACGCGTGGGAGCACACCAAGGTTGTTAGGAATGTGAACTATAATGAGAACGGGCATCAAGGTTGGAAGAATCAAAGATGGGAAGAGCTACAAGGATTTAATCAACCCCCATGGCAACAACCACCTCCATATGCCTATGAACCCCCTCCTCAACATGACTTTGGACCACCATACTCACAAGCCCCTTACCACCACTCACCTCCATATGACCCTAATCCTTATCCACCACACCAACCTCCATATGAACCATACCCAGAACCACCACCTCCATATACACCATCTCCATACCCTTATCAAGAGGAACCACCTCTGTGTTATGAGCCTTTTCTCCCAACAAATGAACCCTCCTACCCATACCAAACCTCCATGGAGAGCACAATTGCCTCTATCACTAGTCTCACCTCTACTCTTCAAGCACTTATATCCCGCATGGACCAACCCTCTACCCCCAATATTCAACCCTCAAGCTCCAATGCACTTCCATCTCAACCACATAATGATCCACCCATCCCATCACCACCATCCATGGAAGAGCACCCACATCCATCAACCCAAGAGTAACATGATCCCAATGATACTATTGACATGGAACAAAAGAGAGATGATCATCTTCGCGAATCCATACTTCATAAGGAGCTAGAGGAGGCACTAAAGGTGAAGGTAGTAGAGACCCTTGAAGTTGACAGCGCGGTTGAAGAACTAGTGAAGGAAGACAACAAGGATGATTTTGTACTTGAAGATGAAGAAATAGTTGAACAGGAAATCATCAAGGATGAATACGATTTCATACTTAAACACCTGGATCAAGCGATAAATCGATTACCTTTCCGACGTTTGGACATTCAAGGAACCCCCATGGCTTCATATGCAGAATCTAATGAAGAACGTAGCATGAAGGAGACACTAGAAACTTCAGTGGACAATAAGGAGCGTGACTTTGTACTGGAACAAGTGAAGGAAGCCGGAATTATTGAAGAAGAAAAAGTGGTTCAAGACTTAGGGGATGCCGAACCTCCTTGGAAAAGTCAAGTTATAGAGCCTCCTTCAAAGACGTTTGAATTTGATGTTGAGGAGGGTGTACAACCTCCAAAGCATATCATGGTTGAAGACTTTTAAGAAAACGATCAAGAGATGGATTCAATCATTAATGAATTCCTATCAATATTTGAATCCTCTCCCATTGGACTTGACATGGAGATTAAAGAAGAAGAAGCACAAACTCCCATGCCCTTGGTGAACAATGAAGAAGAAATTGAATAAGAAGAAAGCTACCAAGAGGAAGAGGTTGAAGTTGAAGATGCTTACAACGAGATGGAAGAGGTCAAAGAAAAGCACAAGGGAGTAGAGCTTGCACGTTCATTAGAAGCACCTCCCCCTAAGTTGCCATCATCCTTCACAACATTCAAGTGGGTAAAATTCATATCCCTTAGCTTTCTAATTCCACTTGAATATGGGCTACTGGAGACGGATGGTCAACTTAGAGCTCTTTGTGGCATTAAGAGTAACAGGAAGATGGTCAGTGGTAAGAATTGTCCTGCAAGGTTCATTATGGTCGGAAGCTTTAAGTTTAAACGCAAAGGTTGGTGTAGAGCACAACTGAATGGGTCTAGGAAGTTGTTTGGCCGCTTTAGTGAGAATTCAGATTGCTTGCTACCCGGATGGAATCATAATGATCAACAAGAAGACGGGTACAAAAGCAAGGTTTGGGACCCCGGAATTCATTTTGGCAATCAACACTCTTGGGGCCTTGTCACTTGCTTTAACTTACTTGAAGGCTTTCTGCACCTAGTTTGGGATCCCAGAGGATATTGGATTTGCAAACATTGGTGGGGATTCCTGGATCAGTACAAGCATAAGCCACCATGACAAGGAGCTCACCAAATGTCCAACTTAAGGACTTTAACTAAAAGTGCTAGGTGGGAGACAACCCATGATGAGCGGATAATTTATACGCTTTTTGACATTGTTTTCAGTATGTTTTTAGTATGTTTTAGTTAGTTTTTATGATATTTTTATTAGTTTTTAGTTAAAATTCACTTTTCTGGACTTTACTATGAGTTTGTGTGTTTGGTGCACGAAATTATGATCATCAATGGCGTCATCAACATGGTACGCTCATTGCAATCTCAACTATTTATCACAACTCCGCACAACTAACCAGCAAGTGCACTGGGTCGTCCAAGTAATAAACCTTACGCGAGTAAGGGTCGATCCCATGGAGATTGTTGGTATGAAGCAAGCTATGGTCACCTTGTAAATCTTAGTCAGGCAGACTCAAATGGGTATGGGTGATATATGAATAAAACATAAAGATAAAGATAGAGATACTTATGCAATTCATTGGTGAGAACTTCAGATAAGCGAGTGGAGATGCTTGGTCCCTTCCGTCTCTCTACTTTCCTACTGTCTTCATCCAATCCTTCTTACTCCTTTCCATGGCAAGCTTATGCAAGGGTTTAACCGTTGTCAGTGGCTACCTCCCATCCTCTTAGTGGAAATGTTCAACGCACCCTGTCACGGCATGGCTATCCATCTGTCGGTTCTCAATCAGGCCGGAATAGAATCCAATGATTCTTTTGCGTTTGTCACTAACGCCCCGCCCTCAGGAGTTTGAAGCACGTCACAGTCATTCAATCATTGAATCCTACTCAGAATACCACAGACAAGGTTAGACCTTCCGGATTCTCTTGAATGCCGCCATCAGTTCTTGCCTATACCACGAAGACTCTGATCTCACGGAATGGCTGGCTCATTTGTCAGGCGAGCGCTCGTTGTCAGGCGATCAACCATGCATCGTGTATCAGGAATCCAAGAGATATTCACTCAATCTAAGGTAGAACGGAGGTGGTTGTCAGTCACACGTTCATAGTGAGAATGATGATGATGTCACGGATCATCACATTCATCAAGTTAAAGAACAAGTGATATCTTGGAACAAGAACAGCTGAATTGAATAGAAGAATAGTAGTAATTGCATTAATACTCGAGGTACAGCAGAGCTCCACACCTTAATCTATGGTGTGTAGAAACTCCACCGTTGAAATACATAAGAACAAGGTCTAGGCATGGCCGTGAGGCCAGCCCCCAAATGATCTAAGAACTAGATGTCCAAAGATGATCTAGAGATCTAAAGTGATCAAAAGATTTTAAAATACAATAGTAAAAGGTCCTATTTATAGGGAACTAGTAGCTTAAGAATTACAAAGATGAGTAAATGACATAAAAATCCACTTCCGGGCACACTTGGTGTGTGCTTGGGCTGAGCAATGAAGCATTTTCGTGTAGAGACTCTTCTTGGAGTTAAACGCCAGCTTTTGTGCCAGTTTGGGCGTTTAACTCCCACTTTGGTGCCAGTTCCGGCGTTTAACGCTGGGAAATCTGAAGGTGACTTTGAACGCCGGTTTGGGCCATCAAATCTTGGGCAAAGTATGGACTATCATATATTTCTGGAAAGCCCAGGATGTCTACTTTCCAACGCTGTTGAGAGCGCGCCAATTGAGCTTCTGTAGCTCTAGAAAATCTACTTCGAGTGCAGGGAGGTCAGAATCCAACAGCATCTGCAGTCCTTTTCAGTCTCTGAATCAGATTTTTGCTCAGGTCCCTCAATTTCAGCCAGAAAATACCTGAAATCACAGAAAAATACACAAACTCATAGTAAAGTCCAGAAAAGTGAATTTTAACTAAAAACTAATAAAAATATACTAAAAACTAACTAGATCATACTAAAAACATACTAAAACAATGCCAAAAAGCGTATAAATTATCCGCTCATCACAACACCAAACTTAAGTTGTTGCTTGTCCTCAAGCAACTGAAAATCAAATAAGATAAAAAGAAGAGAATATGCAATGAATTCCAAAAACATCTATGAAGATCAGTATTAATTAGATGAGCGGGGCTTTTAGCTTTTTGCCTCTGAACAGTTTTGGCATCTCACTCTATCCTTTGAAATTCAGAATGATTGGCATCCGGATAGTGTCATTGATTCTCCTAGTTAAGTATGATGATTCTTGAACACATCTACTTTATGAGTCTTGGCCGTGGCCCAAAGCACTCTGTCTTCCAGTATTACCACCGGATACATACATGCCACAGACACATAATTGGGTGAACCTTTTTAGATTGTGACTCAGCTTTACTAGAGTCCCCAATTAGAGGTGTCCAGGGTTCTTAAGCACTCTTTTTGCTTGGATCACAACTTTATTTCTTTCTTTTTTTCTTTCTTTTCTCTTTTTTTTTGTTCGTTTTCTCCTTCTTTTTTTTGTATTCACTGCTTTTTTCTTGCTTCAAGATCATTTTATGATTTTTCAGATCCTCAGTAACATGTCTCCTTTTTCATCATTCTTTCAAGAGCAACATTCATGACCACAAATTCAGAAGATATATGCACTGTTCAAGCATACATTCAAAAACAAAAAGTATTGCCACCACATCAAAATAATTAAACTGTTATAAATTCAAATTCATGCAATTCTTTTCTTTTTTCAATTAAGAACAATTTTTATTCAAGAAAGGTGATGGATTCATAGGACATTCATAACTTTAAGGCATAGACACTAATGATCATAAGACACAAACATGGATAAACATAAAGCATAATTTTCGAAAAAAAAAAATAAAGAACAAGGAGATTAAAGAACGGGTCCACCTCAGTGATGCGGCTTGTTCTTCCTCTTGAAGATCTTATGGAGTGCTTGAGCTCCTCAATGTCTCTTCCTTGCCTTTGTTTGCTCCTCTCTCATGATCTTTGATCTTCTCTAATTTCATGGAGGATGGAATGTTCTTGGTGCTCCACCCTTAGTTGTCCCATGTTGGAACTCAATTCTCCTAGGGAGGTGTTAATTTGCTCCCAATAGTCTTGTGGAGGAAAGTGCATCCCTTGAGGCATCTCAGGGATCTCATGATGAGAGGGTCTCTTGTTTGCTCCATCCTTTTTCTTAGTGATGGGCTTGTCCTCATCAATGAGGATGTCTCCTTCTATGTCAACTCCTACTGAATAACAGAGTGACAAATGAGATGAGGAAAGGCTAACCTTGCCAAGGTAGAGGACTTGTCCGCACCTTATAGAGTTCTTGGGCTATAACCTCATGAACTTCTATTTCTTCTCCAATCATGATGCTATCATGATGGCCCGTCTAGAGTAACTTCGGACCGGTTGCTAGTGGGAATGATTGAGCGTTGGATAAACTCCAACCATCCTCTAGCCACGGGCTTGAGGTCATGCCTTCTTAGTTGAACCGGCTTTCCTCTTGAATCTCCTTCCATTGGGCGCCCTCTTCACAATGTCATGAGGACTTGGTCCAAGCTTTGATCAAAGTTGACCCTTCTTGTGTAAGGATGTTCATCTCCTTGCATCATGGGCAAGTTGAATGCCAACCTCACATTTTCCGGACTAAAATCTAATATTCCCCGAACCATTGTAAGCCATTCTTTGGGTTCGGATTCACACTTTGATCATGGCTCTTGGTGATCCATGCATTGGCATTGAACTCTTGAACCATTAAGATTCCGACTTGTTGAATGGGGTTGGTGAGAACTTCCCAACCTCTTCTTCGAATCTCATGTCGGATCTCCGGATATTCACTCTTTTTGAGTTTGAAAGGGACCTCGGGGATCACCTTCTTCAAGGCCACAACTTCATAGAAGTGGTCTTGATGCACCCTTGAGATGAATCTCTTCATCTCCCATGACTCGGAGGTGGAAGCTTTTGCCTTTCCTTTCCTCTTTCTAGAGGTTTCTCCGGCCTTGGATGCCATAAATGGTTATGGAAAAACGAAAAGAAACGCTTTTACCACACCAAACTTAAAAGGTTTGCTCGTCCTCGAGCAAAAGAAGAAAGAATAGAGGAGAAGAAGAAGAAATGGAGGAGGAGGAGGTTGTGTGGTTCGGCAAAAGGGGAAAGAAGTAGTTTTAGGGTGTGTGAAAATGAAGGAGTGAAGATGGGTTTATATAGGGGTGAAGGGAGGGTAGGGTTCGGCCATTATGGGTGGGTTTGGGAGGGAAAGTGGTTTGAATTTGAATGGTAAGGTAGGTGGGGTTTTATGAAGGATGGTGAGTGGTGAAGAGAAGATGGGATTGATAGGTGAAGGGTTTTGGGGAAGTGGTATTGAGGTGATTGGTGATGGGTGAAGAAAAAAGAGGGTGGTGGGGTTGGTGGGATCCTGTGGGGTCCACAGATCCTGAGGTGTCAAGGAAAAGTCATCCCTGCACCAAATGGCATGCAAAAATGCGTTTTGAGCCATTCTGGCGTTAAACGCCGGGCTGGTGCCCATTTCTGGCATTTAACGCCAGGTTCTTGCCCTTTCCTGGCGTTTAACGCCAGTCTGGTGCCTCTTTCTGGCGTTAAACGCCCGAATGGTGCTAGACTGGGCGTTAAATGCCCATCTGCTAGCCTTACTGGCGTTTTAAACGCCAGTAGGTTCTTCCTCCAGGGTGTGCTATTTTTCTTCTGTTTTTCATTCTGTTTTTTGCTTTTTCAATTGATTTTGTGACTTCTCATGATCATCAACCTACAGAAAACATAAAATAACAAAGGAAAATAGATAAAATATAACATTGGGTTGCCTCCCAACAAGCGCTTCTTTAATGTCAGTAGCTTGACAGAGGGCTCTCATGGAGCCTCACAAATGCTCAGAGCAATGTTGGAACCTCCCAACACCAAACTTAGAGTTTGAATGTGGGGGTTCAACACCAAACTTAGAGTTTGGTTGTGGCCTCCCAACACCAAACTTAGAGTTTGAATGTGGGGGCTCTGTTTGGCTCTGATTTGAGAGAAGCTCTTCATGCTTCCTCTCCATGGTGACAGAGGGGTATCCTTGAGCCTTAAACACAAAGGATTCTTCATTCACTTGAATGATAAGTTCACCTCCATCAACATCAATCACAGCCTTTGCTGTGGCTAGGAAGGGTCTGCCAAGGGTGATAGATTCATCCATGCACTTCCCAGTCTCTAGGACTATGAAATCAGTAGGGATGTAATGGTCTTCAATTTTCACCAGAACATCCTCTACAAGTCCATAAGCTTTTTTTCTTGAATTGTCTGCCATCTCTAGTGAGATTCTTGCAGCTTGCACCTCAAAGATCCCTAGCTTCTCTATTACAGAGAGAGGCATGAGGTTTACACTTGACCCTAAGTCACACAGAGCCTTCTTGAAGGTCATGGTGCCTATGGTACAAGGTATGGAGAACTTCCTAGGGTCCTGCCTCTTTTGAGGTAATTTCTGCCTAGACAAGTCATCCAATTCTTTGGTGAGCAAAGGGGGTTCATCCTCCCAAGTCATTTCCAAATAACTTGTCATTTAGCTTCATGATTGCTCCAAGGTATTTAGCAACTTGCTCTTCAGTGACATACTCATCCTCTTCAGAGGAGGAATACTCATCAGAGCTCATGAAAGGCAGAAGCAAGTCCAATGGAATCTCTATGGTCTTATTTTGAGCCTCAGATTCCCATGGTTCCTCATTGGGGACTCAGTGGAGGCCATGGACGTCCATTGAGGTCTTCCTCAGTGGCGTTCACTGCCTCTCCTTCCTCTCCAAATTTGGCCATGTTGATGGCCTTGCACTCTCCTTTTGGATTTTTCTGTATTGCTTGGGAGAGTACTAGGAGGGAGTTCAGTAACTTTCTTGCTCAGCTGTCCCACTGTGCCTCCAAATCCTAATGGAGGACCTTGTTTCAGTCATGAAACTTTGAGTGGTTTTGATTAGATCAGAGACCATGGTTGCTAAGTCAGAGTGGTTCTACTTAGAATTCTCTGTCTGTTGCTGAGAAGATGATGGAAAAGGCTTGCCATGCTAAACCTGTTTCTTCCACCATTATTGTTGTTGAAACCTTGTTGAGGTCTCTGTTGATCCTTCCATGAGAGATTTGGATGATTTCTCCATGAAGAATTATAGGTGTTTCCATAGGGTTCTCCCATTTAATTCACCTCTTCCATTGAAGGTTCTCAGGATCATAAGCTTCTTCTTCAGATGATCCCTTAGTACTGCTTGTGCATTTTGCATTCCAGACAGACTTTGAGAAATCAAATTGACTTGTTGAGTCAATATCTTGTTCTGAGCCAGAATGGCATTCAGATATCAATCTCAAGAACTCCTTTCTTCTGATTTTGTCCATTGTTCACAGGATTCCTTTCAGAAGTGTACATGAATTGGTTATTTGAACCATTTCAATTAGTTCTTGAGCTTCTGTAGGCGTCTTCTTCAGATGAAGAGATCCTCCAGCAGAGCTATCCAAAGACATCTTGGATAGTTCAGAGAGACCATCATAGAAAATAGCTATGATGCTTGATGAGCGGATAATTTGTACCCTTTTTGGCATTGTTTTTAGTATGTTTTTAGTAGTTTTAGTTAAGTTCTTAGTATATTTTTATTAGTTTTTAGTTAAAATTCACTTTTCTGGACTTTACTATGAGTTTGTGTGTTTTTCTGTGATTTCAGGTATATTCTGGCTGAAATTGAGGGACCTGAGCAAAAATCTGATTCAGAGACTGAAAAGGACTGCAGATGTTGTTGGATTCTGACCTCCCTGCACTCGAAGTGAATTTTCTGGAGCTACAGAAGCCCAATTGGCGCGCTCTCAACGGCGTTGGAAAGTAGACATCCTGGGCTTTCCAGCAATATATGATAGTCCATACTTTGCCCAAGATTTGATGGCCCAAACCGGCGTTCAAAGTCACCTACAGAAATTCCAGTGTTAAACGCCGGAACTGGCACCAAAATGGGAGTTAAACGCCCAAACTGGCATAAAAGCTGGCGTTTAACTCCAAGAAGAGTCTCTACACGAAAAATGCTTCATTGCTCTCCCAGCCACACAATGGGCCCGGAAGTGGATTTTTATGTCATTTACTCATTCTGTACACCCTAGGCTACTAGCTCTCTATATATAGGACCTTTTACTATTGTATTATCATCTTGGTTCTTCTGGTTCCCTCTC